>NC_083442.1:31967071-32267071 GCF_020745735.1 Hemiscyllium ocellatum | reverse complement strand
GAGCTGCACCCACCCAAGCAAGTAGGAAGTATTACATCCCACTCCTGACTTGAGCCTTGTTGATGATGGACAGGCTTTAGGGACAAAAGCGTAGCACTGGAAAAAGCACATCAAGTCAGGCAGCATCCAAGGAGCGGGAGAGTCGATGCTTCAGGCACAAGCCCTTCATTAGGAATGTCCTTTCTCCAGTGCTTTTTCCAGCGCTACAGTTTTCGACTGCGACTCTCCGTCATCTGCAGTCCTCACTTCCTCTGACAGGAGTTAGGAGGTGAGTTACTTGCCACAAGACTCCTAGCCTTTGGCTTGTTTTTGTAGCCCCAGTACCTGTTGTGGGCAGAATTAATTAACTGTGGTGCCCAGGTAACAAAATCATTTGGGTTTAATTGGGCCAACTGAGACTTCTATCACATCCAATCTGAGTTTTGGCAGCAGTTCCTCTAACTCAGTGCTAATTATATTGATCTCTGCCAAAGTTGCTGCCTGATTCAATAATGATTCTGTGCCCCAGGCTCACATGAAGAAAGTAGCACATCAGTCGTCTTATTGCACTGATAAATCAGCCCCGATTTTAATCTAAAATGCCCCTCGCAATTAGATGTGGGCGTTTAGCAATTCCCTGTACAGTTCAACAATGACCTTTAGGAACAGATTAGATGAACTTTACAAACTCAGTTAGCAAGATTCTAGCTTTTAGAGAGATATTTTACCATCTTTTTAGAAATGTTGCAAATATGAAATACTGAAGCATTGTCTTTTGGAATGCTTCTGAGGGGAGGTAAAACAGGAGAAATTCTTTGAATCAGCAAATCGTCATGATCTCAAAAGCATGATTTGAAAGTGGGGAGGACAGTGAAGATGGCTGCTGCTCTATTAGAAAAGGAAATATCGCAGAGCTTTTGGGAAAGAGAAGATGAAGGTAACTAATTGGAAACATTTTTTCAATGAGCAGACATAAGCACAATGGGCCAAATGGCCTGTGTCTATGATTCTCTGAAATTTAATCTGCACATTATTAATGCCACAGTCCTGTGTTACAGGACTCTTTCTTGACTAGTTCCCTCCTTACCTCTCCTTCAACTGAGTTCCACTGAGATGAGATTTGAAATTAATTTCATATTATAACTTTTGGTTAATTCACCCAAATGGTCATTCATTTCCTGTGAGCTATAAGAGTGAGTTTTTGTGTTGTCGGTGGGTAATCTCTGTTGGTGGGAGCTGCAACTGGTCTTGCCATCAGTTAAAGATCAAACTCACACACACAGAGGTCAAAAATAAAGTCACTCATCAGGGAGAGATGACTGGGGGGTGGTTTAACCTGTGGGTCACCACATCTCAGGCGAGTGGAGAGGTTGAGAAAGAGAGTGCTGATGGTGACCTCAGCCAGTGTGACAATCAAACCCATGCTGTTGACATTACATACCAGCTGTGCGGCCAACTGAGCTAACCAGTCCCCAACGTACATGCATATGCACACACAGACACCTGTGTGCATGTACACAAACACACGCACACTTTCTCTCACACACACACACATACACACACGCTTTCTCAAAAACACACACACAGACACATATACAGCACACTTTCGCATATACACACACAAACACAACATTTCTCATGCACACTTTTTCATACACATATAAACACAGATACACACACATTCTCAATATACACACATACACAGAAGCACATGGACTCCCATACACATTTGTACACAAGCACACTTACCTGAGCACACATACATATGCACACCATGTGAGTGCACGCAGGTACACGCGCTGATTAAATATACACAAATATAGTTTTTGTTTTGCCATTGTAACACCTTCCCCAGAGCTATTTGACTGAGGGGTGTCTCTCAACGAAGTTCTCTCAGCTTCCGCCAGAGGGTGCTAGACTCTAGGATTTGTTAAGTTGGGCCCATGGAACCTGACTAACCCCCAGACAACTGGGAGAAAGCCAATGAAGGGTGTTATTCCTTCTTGATTGTCCAAAATACAATTGTACATCAGCTTGATTGTAGTGTTCCCAGATACTGAAAGGGTCCTCAGAAAACATTCCCCCAACAAAGAGTAAAGAGTCTGTTCATTTGACGAAAACTGAGATTCTTGTGTTAGGATTCAGTTTAGATTCATTCTGTCCCTGATTTAATATTTATCCAGACAGACTATTGAATGAGGATAACCTTTTTTTAAGTTACATTTGATTGGGACTAGTCTACATCATTTAAGATCCAAGGGCAATTTGAAGAATAAACACAGAAGAAGAGACATGCTGGACTCGAAACAGTAACGCTATTTCTTTCTCCTCAGGTACTGCTGGATCTGCTGAGTTTCTCCAGCATTCTTTGTATCTTTTTCAAATTTACAGCATCTGCAATATTTTGTCCCCATTTGAACAACAATCTACCTGTGATGACTGATTACAGTAGCAGACAGGAGGTGCATATTAGTTCTGATTTTTCTCGATAATGCAGCATTGACCTCTCCTGAAGTGGATTCCCCATGTGCATCAATGAATAACCTTTGGTGGTACAAGTTTAAAGAATAGAGAATACTTGCAACTTTGTACAAAAATATTTCAATCCTCATTTAATGGGTAGGATAAATAGACAAAGTCTCTTCCCTAGGGTGGGGGAGTCTAGAACTAGAGGGCATAGGTTTAAGGTGAGAGGGGAAAGATATAAAAGAGACCTAAGGGGGCAACCTTTTCACGCAGAGGCTGGTACGTGTATGGAATGAGCTGCCAGAGGATGTGGTGGAGGCTGGTACAATTGCGACATTTAGAAGGCATCTGGATGGGTATATGAATAGGAAGGGTTTGGAGGGATATGGGCTGGTTACTGGCTGCTGGGACTGGTCTGGATTGGGATATCTGGTTGGCATGGACGGGTTGGACCGAAGGGCCTGTTTCTGTGCTGTACATCTCTCTCTGAGTTTGGTTCATTTTACAAAACAGTAACTGGGACCCTTTAATTTTTAATGATACCTATCAATTTAATATCAAAAGTCAGAATGACATTTGGTGGTTATACAAACATTATGAATTTCAAAACTATGTAATACGTTGAGGAGAAAAGTTAGCTGATTCTTATTTATAGGAGAGAATCTAATCTTTAATCTTTACTTGATGCAAATAGAAGACTTTAAAAGAAAGCAAAGATTTCATCAAACTTCAAATTAATATGGCCTTGATCTTCAAGCGTGTGAGATTTGTTAGGTTCAGAATGAAGCTGAAATGGAGATGACTAATACTGACATCTCTCTCCAGAGCAATCTGATTATTTAGGTTATATGAAATATATATAATGCAATTTAGATATTGCATAATTAAAAAGTTCCTAGGAGCAATGACAACCGGCAACCTGTCCTAGACTTCCCACATAGATGTGACAGTCAAGAAGGCACAACTACGCCTCTCCTTCCTCAGGCAGCTCAAAAAATTCGGCATGTCCATAAGGTCCCTCACCAATTTCTCCAGATGCACCATAGAAAGCATAATGTTTTGGTGTGTACAGCAACTGCTCTGCCCAGGACCATGAGAAACTGCAGAAAGCTGTGTGCACTGCCCAAACCATCACGGAAGCAAACCTCCCATCTCCATGGACATTACTTACACTTCAAAGATTTCATTAAACTTCAAATTAATATGGCCTTGATCTTCAAGCGTGTGAGATTTGTTAGGTTCAGAATGAAGCTGAAATGGAGCATATACACACACACACATATACACACACACACATATACACACACACACACGTACACACACACACACGTACACACACACACACGTACACACACACGCACACACGCATACACATGGCGCGCGCACACACACACACATACACATGCGCGCACACACACACATACACATGCGCGCACACACACACATACACATGCGCGCACATACACACATACACATGCGCGCACACACAACATACACACACATATATACACAAACACACACACATATACACATACACACCTAATGCGCACACATACGCGCACACATAAATACGCACACACATACGCACACACACATCCACACATGCACACACACACTCATATATACACACAAACACATTCACTCTCTCTCTCACACACAAACATGCTCACTCTCTCACACAAACACAAATGCTCACTCATACGCACACACAAACATGCTCACTCATACGCACACACAACTACTCTCATATACATGATCACACTCTTTCACATATCAGTACACCTATACACAAACACACGCACACGCACGCACACACCTCACACACACACCTCACGCACACAGAACTCACACACACACCTCACAAACACACACACACCTCACATACACACACACCTCTCACACACACCTCTCACACACACCTCTCACACACACCTCTCACACACACCTCTCACACACACCTCTCACACACACCTCTCACACACACCTCTCACACACACCTCTCACACACACACCTTACACACACACACCTCACACACATATGCGCACACACACATACACACATGCACACACACTCACACACACATGCATACACCCACACCTCACACACACACACACCTCAACACACCTCACACACACACCACACACGCACACCTCACACACACCTCTCTCACACACACACTTCACACACACATACACACCCACACACACCTCACACACACACATACACACACATACCTCACACACACACACACAAGCACACACACATACGCACACACATACACACCCCACATACACACCTCTCACACGCACCTCTCTCACACACACACACACCTCATGCACACACACACCTCACACACATACACACACTGTCCTCACACACACACCTCACACACACACCTCACACACACACCTCACACACACACCTCACACACATACACCTCACACACACACCTCACACACATACACCTCACACACACACATACCACACACACTTCATACACACACACTTCACACACACCTCTCTCTCACACACACACATCACACACACACAAGCACACACATACAAGCACACACACACATACATGCACACACCCCACCCATACACACCCTACACACACCTTACACACATCTCATACATACACATACGCACACACCTCACACACACCTCTCTCACGCATACATCTCTCACGCATACACCTCACACACATACACACACAAGCGCGCGCACACACAAGCGGGCGCACACACAAGAGCACACACGCAAGCACATACGCACACACGTACGCACACACACACCTCACAAACAGAATTTCCAGTTGAAACTCATAAGCATGAGTTCATCCAAGATTCTGCTGTCCGTCTCTCAGTGGTACCAAATCTCATCCACCAGAAACCTGCATTAGCTCCTGGTCCAGCAAGGTTTCGATTCTTCAATCCTCATCCTGGTTTGCAAATCCTTCCATGGTCTCACGTTTCTTCCTTCACCTCTCCAAGAGTTTCACCCTACGAATTCTGGCCTTTTAAGCAGTGCCTGACTTTCATTGTCTACATTGACAGAAGGGTCACTGGACTCAAAACGTTCATTCTGTCTTCTCTGTCAGACCTGATGAGTTTCTCCAGCAAATTCTGTTTGTTTGTTTGTTTCAGATCTCCATCATCTGCAGTTTTACTTTATCGTGTATGTAAGCTGTTTCTCTATAAATAATGTTTAGAAAAACATGGAAATGTTGATTTTAGTTCCATCCTTTATCTCTGGATATAACTAGCTCAGTTGGCTGACTGACTCGATTACAATACAGGGTGATGGCAGTATTTAGTTCCAGCACTGGCTGAGGTTACTTTGAGGGTCAAACACTCTCCCCTTGCCTGATGATGTGGTGACCCTCAGTTTAAACTCAACACCAGTTGTCTCTCCCTAATGATGGAGCACGCCTTTCACACTATGGTGACTTAACAGTACAGCGTTGTCCTTAGTCGACTTTCTCCAACCTGTTAGGTGCCTTACATAATACTGTAAGATTCCTGAAATATCTCATCTTGAGAAAAGCCCCTGTCAATCTCGTCATTCCTTATAAACTGTCCTTTTAAGAAAATGCATGTTTGGGCTGACAGTGTGTAACGTGGACAAACAAATCCTATTAGGGAGGCAGTGAAAGGGATTTGAATGAATGTGGTTGTAGGGCTACTGGCTCTTAAATGTAGAAAGTTTCCAACAAATTTATGCATGACAGTAAAAGGGCTGTTTGTCCCTCAGGTCTGGATCTGATTAGAAATTCTGGCAGCTCTGCTTTTGGCTGTTTCTGATCATTCGCATCATGCAAGTCCAAGTACTGATGTGGCGAGAGAGCATGGTACATCCATTGCCTCAGCAATCTGCATTGAGAATCTTTCACACAAATATCCAATGCTTTGCTCTGATTGAGAAAGCTTAACATTGACACAAGAATGTAAAAGAAACATTTATGCTTTTACAGCGACTGCCACAATATCCAAAGTACACTTGACAGAATTAAGCAATTTTTGAAGTATCGTTACTGTTCTAATGTAGAAAGTGTGGTAGTCTCAGATCCTCAGGCAGCACCTTCCAAATCCATGACCGTTTCCATCTAGAAGGACAAGGGTAGCAAATATACAGATATACCACCAACTTCACATGCCCCTCTGTGCCCCTCATCATCCTGACTTGGAAATATATCACCGTTCCTTCACTATCACTGGGTTAAAATCCATGAATTCCACCCCCCCTGCCCCCAAGGGCATTGTGGGGCTACCTACAGCACATGGACTGCAGCAGTTCAAGAAGGCAGCTCACCCCCACCTTCTCAAGGGGCAACTAAGGTTGGGCAATAAATGTGGGCCCTGCTAGTGACACCCATGTCCAACAAATGGATAAAATAAAAGACAATTTATGGACAGCAGGCTCCCAATGACAGGTCAGATCACGTTAATTGATGGATGTTAGCCAGGAGATTGGAGACTCCTTCCATGCTCATCTTGAGAATAGCTCCCATACAGCTTTCCCAATATTCACCCGAGACAACAGGGGGCCCTTTAGGTTTAGCAGCTCCTCTGAAAGACAGCACCATCAACAAGTGCAGTGCTAATACTGAACTGGGAATATCAGCTGGGCTATCTGGAGTGGGGCTTGACCCTACAACCTTCTGACTGAGCCATGAGCATGCTATTCATTGAGTAACACATACTGGCAATGCTACAAACATATGACCAAGGAACAAGAGTAGACCACTCTGCCCTTCAAGCCTGCCGTCCCATTCAATAATTCAGCTCTGCATTCCTGCATATTGCTGACAATCTTTCATCCCATTGGTCATCAAGGGTCTACCAATCTCTGCCTTAAAATTATGTAAAGGCTCTGTATCCACTGCCTTTTCAAGAGGTGAGTTCCAAAGACTCTCAAACCTCTTCAAGAAAAACAATGGTTCGTCATCTCCGTCTTAAACACTGACCCTTAGTTCTAGATTCTCACACAAGAGGAAACATCCTTTTGCCATCAGTCCAGTCAAGACCCCTCAGGATCTTAACTGTTTCAACTCTGTCATCCCTGATACTTCAAAACTCCATAAGATACAGGTCTGTCTAGCCTTTTCACATAAAGCAATCCACTCATTCCAGGGATTAGTCTCTGAACTGCTTCCAATGCATTAACATCCTTTTGTAAGGATGGTGACCAGTAGAATCATAGAATTCCTACAGTGTGGAAGCAGGCCATTTGGCCATCGAGACCATACTGACCATCCAAACAGCATCCCACCCCTGACCCACCCTATCCCTGCATTTCCCATGGCTAATCCACCTAACCTGCACACCTTTGGACTGTGGGAGGAAACCAGAGAACCCAGAGGGAACCCACACAGACACAGGGAGAATGTGCAAACTCCACACGAAACAGTCGCCCGAGGGTGGAATCAAACCTGGGTCCCTGGCACAATGAGTCAGCGATGCTAACCACCGAGCCATCTTGCCTCCCTATACTGTACACAGTAGTACAGATGTTGTCTCACCCACTGCTCTGTATAATGGAAACATAATCTCCCTAGTCTTGCGTTCAATTCTCCTCACAGTAAGATATAACACACGATACCATGGGGTTTGTATTAGAGGGAGGGTTTTTTCTATTCAATTGTGGGACGTGGGCAGCATTTACTGCCCCATCCCTGGTGCTGTTTAGAGGGTAGTGGTGAGCTGTGCTCTTGGACCTCTGCCATCCATATGACTGTCGGCAGGTCCACAATGTTGGAGTTGCAGAATGTTGACCCAGCAACAGTGACCTATTGTTCACTCCCACTTCAGAGCTGTGCCTTTAGCTGCATCTGTACAAAGCTCTGAAACTCAGCTATCAGGCTAACAGAAACTGCAAACTCCTGCCACATCCCCATGGAGACACCACAAACAACCAGCATCTACCCGCCAGGTCTCAGGATTAAGATTGACAGTTCACTGTTCTTGCTGCATCTTTGGGCCAATGTTGGTCTACCCAATCAGCAGCCTGTGTTCAATGAAATGGTATCTCTTTTTCAAGTCTCTTTCTTGCTTCCTAGTTCTGATGAGTCCAGGATGACAATCCTCAACCTCTTGTCTTCTGTTTAAGTTCTGTACCACCAAGCAATGATCAGAAAACTGCTTGGAGACCCATTATTAGGCAGAAGGTAAGTCTGACATTACCCCCATGGGGTTTTTGGATTTAAATCACATCAATAGTGACCAAGCCACAACTTTTTCGGGTTTTGAGAATTAACATGTTCAGTCAGTTGTTAAGCTGGCGATTTTAAACATAACAACTTCTCTCTGATCTCGGATTATGCTGTTAGCCATGTACAGGAGGAGAAAAGGCATGTTTCCCCGGGGAAACGGCTTTAGTCAGATTCCATAGTTACGTTGCTTTGAGGATTGGCTTATTTATAAATCATTTCATCAACTAACGCAGGGAGAAAAATAAAGAAACCTTCGCAGAAATGATCATGAGTGACTTTGAGTTGCTGTCTCCGAAGAGATTTTCAGATGTCAAGCGTGAACTGCCCTCAGTGAACAGCACTATTTAAATTAGGACAACCTCATATTCCCAGTTGAGGAAGCACTTGCATTTATATAGCACCTTTCATCACCTTGATTGAGAGCATCAGTGACGTAGTCTAGAAGTTTACTCATTGTTGTAGTGTAGGAAATATGGCAACAAGATCCCACAAATAGCAATAAGGTAATGGGCAGGTAACTCTACTGACTTGAATGAAATTGATTAAAGGATTATTATTAGCCAGGCCACTGGGAAAAACTGTACTGCTGTTCTTCAAACTAGTGCCATGGGATCTTTTCCAGGAAGGACACAAGGCTGGTTTAATGTCCCATCAAAAAGGAGATCCCTCCGAAAGCAAAACGCTCTGTCAGAACTGTACTGAAATGTCACCATCACATGCTCCGACCTGTAGAACAGCTACGATACTCCAGCCAAGAGCTGACAGTGCTGCAGGGTGTCTGCATTATTCCGAATGCAGCCTGAATCATGTGGTGAAGCTGGTGACATGCTCACCTGTGGTGCCAGTGACCCACTAGGGCTTCCATGTCAGGAATTGAGAAGTTCTGGGAACATGAGGAGAAAGGGGAGATTGCAGATGCATCAGTTACCACTGACAGAGGTATATTGGATGGAAAAAAATCATTGTGAGATGCAGAACCTGTTTTCATAAGAAATTGCTTTCTTAACACAAGGAATCTGACCTATTTTCACCACTGTCATCCCAGTGTTCTCACTATTGTCCACAATGCTTGAGATCCGGAATAAATTCATCCTATTGAACCATTCCTGTGCTATTCTGAAGCCTTTTTATTCATTCACACAATGAGGGCATCTGTGGCTAGACTGCATTTATTCCACATCCCTAATTGTCCCCAGGACATTTAAAAGTCAACCATATTGCTGTGGGTCTGGAGTTACATGTTTGTTCCCCACAAAGCGTGAGGGAACCAGATGGGTTTTTCCAACCATCAATTCATGGTCATCATCAGATTCCTAATTCCAGATGTTTATTGAATTCAAATTCTGCCATCTGCCATGGCAAGATTCAAACCCGGGTCTCTGGAACATTATCTGAGTCTCTGGACTAACATTCAGACCATAAAACCACTAGGCCATCATCTTCGTGCCTTTCTGAATAAGAGAGCTGACTATCCGTGCTATCTCCATTGAATGACATTGTTGCATCTCATTTTGCTTTAGATCTTTATGGTCAAGAGATAGCACCGATCCTCATCCCAACAGTTTGGTATGAATTAGAATCTCGACAGTGTGGAACCAAACCCTTTGGCCCAACAAGCCCACACCAACCCTCCAAACAACAACCTACACAGACCCATTTCTCCACCCCATTAGTCTACATTTACCCCCAATTAATGCATCTAACCTACACATCCCTGAACACTGTAGGCCATTTAGCACGGCCAATTCACCTAACTTGCACGTCTTTGGACTGTGGGAGGAAACCAGAGCACCCAGAGGAAACCCACATGGATGTGGGGAGAATGTGCAAACTCCACGCAGTCGTCCAAGGCTAGAATCAAAACCGGGTCCCCGGTGCTGTGAGGCAGCAGTGCTAACCACTGAGCCACCGTGTCATCCAGAGGTGAATTTAACCCAGATGCCATTCAATATTCTTTGCAAAAGAAAGGTCAGTACATTCTTAAAATCATAAATAGAAAGATGATTTTGAAGGAGTAAAAGGTATTTACCTGAGTCAACTCCTTCTATTACTTCAAGTCCAGAATAAACATTATTGTTCCAGTGAAGTGGGAGCTAAGATGTCAACAATAGCCTTATCTTCAAAATATCAAGATGTTTAAATGTAGCTTAACTTAAAAATTTACTGTAATAGAAATATTTTTTGCATTGGGAAATCTAAAAATGTGCCACTGTGGGAGGTTTGAGTAGACTTGACATTTTGTTTCCACCTCCAGCATCTTGCCAGTCAGTTCAATTGTTAACAAAAAGATAATTATGCCCATTTCTTACAGTTCCAGTCACTTCTCCAGTTTATCTCTGTTACAGACAATAATAATTCCTAGGGTACATTCTGTGCTGTTTTAAAAAAAATGTATTCAGTAGCTCAGGTGGGAAACCAGGCAAAACAGTATAGAGTTTGAATAAAATAGCAGCAAAGATGAGATAGATTGAAGAATAGTGGCTCAGCTGTGCTGCACTTAAATTTTAAAGTTGACGGGAGGGACAGAATGCTGAGGGAGCATTTCAACATTTCACATCTACTTTTAGATATTCACTGAGGCCCACCATTGTTACTCAGTACCAGAAGTGAGAGGATCTTATATCCTATTGTTAGAAATGTGTTGGCACAATCCAGTATCATAGAGTCCCTACAGTGCAGAAAAAGGCCATTCAGCCCATTGAGTCTGCACTGATCCTCCAAAGAACATCCCACCCAGACCTAACCCCCTATCCTATCCCTGTAACCCTGCATTTGCCTGGCTAATCCACCTAGCTTGCATATCCCTGGACACTGTGGGCAATTTGGCACGGCCAATCCACCCTAAAATCCACATCTTTGGACTGTGGGAGGAAACCGGAGCAGATACAGGGAGCATGTGCAAACAGACATTCACCCAAGACTAAAATCAAACCCAGGTCCCTAGCACTATGAGGCATTAGTGCTAACCACTGAGTCACTGTGCAGCAGCAGTGGCTGGGCTGCTACCTGAATGTCAGAACCTCGGGTGACCACACTCTCAGACAATCGCGAGAGATCTACTGGAAAGAGGAGCAGAGCATTCTCTGTGTCCTGGAGGCCAGTGTGTATACCTTAGCAACGCTCCCACCCCCTCCCACTTCGACCCACCACCCACCCCATCCAACACTGGCATAAAGCAGATCCCTGCTTTCTCAATTGCTGGAAGTGTTCACTCTGCTTCCCAGTCACTGTGGCGTGTAGCTTTGTGATGTTTCAGTCTTGTTTGAATAACAGGTCGACACTCCCTGTGCAGGGTTACATCTGAAGATTAGATGCTGTTGGAGGTCAGAGCCTTTGAAATGTCCCAGTCGGAAACTCACTTACCATTCCCATTTGGGAAAGGAGGCCCCAGGATTTCATTGGCAAGCCTCTGAAGCTGAGAATTGATGTTCTGGATGGCCTCTCCTCCATTTTTCTTGTCATGTCTTAACATGGAGTCATGATGCCATTGAAGGAAACCATTTGGCCCATCACATGCTTGATAGCACCTTGTAGAGCAGGAAGTCCCATTTGCCCCACTCTATTCCGGAACTCTATGTGTTTATTTCCTTCAAGTGTCCATTGTGTTTCTTTTTGTCATTCATTGTGGCCATCTAAACCTTTTGGGCAGCAAGTTTAAACTCATTTCCTTTCACTGTGTAAAAAACCACCTTCTTCACAGCCTCCTTTATCCCTTGTCCAAACCCTTAAACCTGTCTTTCCTTTGTCTTTAGTCATTTCTCATCTCTGTCTCTCAATCGTCTCCTTCACTATAAGCTCCAGTCCCTAAAGCCCAAGTTTAAGGAATCCATGGAAATCATTGCATTTCATCTTGTCTCATTTTTGGCAGCCTTTTCTTTTCCTTCCTCGATCTTGTCTAAACGATACGCCTCGAACCTGCCTTATCCCTCACTCCAAAGAGAAGAACTTCAGCTTCTCCAGTCAACCCTGGAAATTAAATACCTCACCCCTGGAATCATCCAGGTTAAACCTCCAACACACTCTCTCAAAAACCCTCCCAACACAACATATAACCTTTCATTACTTAATCTTGATAGAAATTCTTCTTATTTGAGGAACTCAATGTATGGTCAAGAAACAAGAGTAGGGCACTCAGCCCTTTATGATTGCGCCCCTGTTCAATAAGATCTGACCTGATTGTTATCTCAACTCCACTCTATTATCCTGCATGTCCTAATCATCCTTCACCCCCTGAGTTATCAAGAATCTATTTACCTCTGCCTTAAAAATATTTAATAATTCTACAACTTCTGCCTTCCGAGGACGAGAATTCCAAAGATTCAAAGGGAAGATTAAATTTCCTGGAGTTTAGGATTCCAACCAGGTTGGAGAAAAATGAGATCAGATGAAATTCAATGATTACATGGATTCCGCAAATTTTGGGTTTCATGGACTGAAGCTTATAGTGAAGGGGATGATTGAGGGAGATGGGAAATGACTGGAATCCTAGAGAGGACAGAGTTGAAAGAGTAGACAGAACAATGAGACATCAATTCCACACATTGAGAGTTTCGTATTAGGATGTGGGCACCACGGGCTGGGTCAGCATTCACTGTGAGACTGTGAGAAAGTAAGGACTGCAGATGCTGGAGATCAGAGTCAAGAATGTGGTGCTGGAAAAGCACAATAGGTCTGGCAACATCCGAGGAGTAGGAGAATCAACATTTCAGGCATAAGCCCTTCATGATGACCTGCTGTGCTTTCCCAGAACCACAGTCTCAACTCAACATTCGTTCTCTATCCCTTCTTGAACCATTGAAGTCCAGGTGCTGTAGGTAGACCCACAGTGCTATTAGGACGTGAGTTCCAGGATTTTGAGCCAGCGACAGTGAAGGAACGGCGATATATTTCCAAGACAGGATGGTGAGTGTCTGGAGGGAAACTTGCAGGTGGTGTGCCATGATGGATCTGCTACCCTTGTCCCTCTATGTGGAGCTTGTGGGTTTGGAAGATGCTGTTGAATGAGTCATAGAGTCATACAGCATAGAATCAGGCTGTGCCAACTACGCATCCCACTCTGACATTGTCCCATTTGCCAGCATTTGGCCTGTATCCCTTGAAACCCTTCCTATTCATATATCCATTCAGATGCCTTTCAAATGTTGTAAATGTACCAACCTTCACCACGTCTTCTGGCAGCTTGTTCCATATGCACACTACCCTCTGCGTGAAAAATTTGCCCTTCAGGTCCCTCCTTAACCTTTCCCTTCTCACCTTAAACCCACGCCCTCCAGTTTTAGACTTGCCTACCTTGGGGAAAAGAACTTGGCTATTCACCCCAGCCATGTCTTGGTGCGTTCCTTCAGTGTATCTTATCGATAACACACATTACTGCCACAGACCATCGATGGAGAGGGTCAGTGCGTGTGAAGGGCAAGAGTCAAGTTCAGAGGAACAGAAATTGTGAGAATGTCAGTAAACCAGCGATGAGACTGGTTTTGAGATAATGTGATGATGAAAGTTTCAGTATTCTCTCCTGAATTAGCAATTATACTTTTGGCATTCTTATTAGAGGGAACAAGTTTACTCTTGTTAAGAAGAAGTCTTCACAGAAAGAATTTAAAAATCTGTTTGAAAAGATTGACGCAAATATATGATTAACAAGCTGCTAAATCAAAGGCCAAAAGATCAAAGGACTTTCTTCAAAGGGATAAAACAAGTATGAACTGTTTTGCGAAGATATGTTCTTTTTTAATGTTGATGATGCATGAATCATTTATTTGCTCTTTCTCTGGATTTTTCACAGCGACACACAATTGCAGATCTTTCATAAGAAATATTGTACATCAGCAAGTGTCAGTTTGATTCAGTGATTGCACCCTTACCTCTGAGTTTTATGCTCATAGCTTCAAGTCTTGCCTCTGCACTTCCAAATATAATCTGAGCTAACACTGCAATGCAGTACTGCAGAGGGGAATCTGAGGGAAAGTCTGATTCTGACCACAGCTCCAACAGTGTGGCACTCCCTCAGTGTTATCTCACTCTGGATCAAGTCACAGGGATGAGATATTGAAATGCAGAGTATTGGTCACTCTTCACTGGCCCCCAGGTGACTCATCACCCTCTCTACAGCACGTGGCAGAGATATTGACAAGAGGTGAACGATCTCAAGAGGTGTACCGGAGAGATACTTACATATAATAAGTAGACATTTATCCCACTCACTTTGGAACCTGTCTTTAGAGCTGTTGATCCCATTATGTTTGATAGTCGAGAGTGTGGTGCTGGAAAAGCACAGCAGGTCAGGCAGCATCTGAGGAGCAGGAGAATCGGTGTTTCGGCATAAGCCCTTCATCAGCTCTTCCTGATGAAGGGCTTATGCCTGAAATGCCGACTCTCCTGCTCCTCAGATGCTGCCTGGCCTGCTGTGCTTTTCCAGCACCACACTCTCGACTCTGATCTCCAGCAGCTGCAGTCCTCACTTTCTCCTCCATGATGTTTGACAGCCTTGCTTCCCAGAGGGAGCAAACTGAGCAACATTCGGCATCATTTCCAAATGCAACATAGACCACTCAATGGGGAGCCAGAAATATTGGTGTGAGGAAAAGGAACAGTATGGTGTGACAATGTTGGGAATGGGAGGAGGCTGGTACACAGCATGAATACTGTTGGCCATTGATGTGCTCCACATTCATTTCACCCCCTAGCCTGGTTTCCAAGGGTTGGGCATGGAACTTCCATTGGATGGGTTCACACTTCCGAGAAGAGTGCAGCAGAGATTTCCCATCACCTTGTGCAGGAAGGCTGTCCAGAACACACTCTGATCTCATCGCCTACCACCAGCAAACATTTTATAGGCTCATAACCAAGCAACTTCATCGCATTCTGAATGTATACCCTATGTTGAAGCTGTCCTGGCCTGGAATTAGAACATTGAGCTTCAGGCTCAGGGATAGACACTTTATCTCTTGTTGCACACAGCTCTGTGTAAAAACATTTAGGTAAAAAGGTGGCTGTGCTTAGGGAGGCCACTGGAGGGCAGGCAGGTCATACGCTCTGGTCTGCAGAAGATTGCAGTTAATTGTGAGCAATGTGATTTTTACCCAATGTGATGTCGATACTGGAAAAACAATCCAAAAGCCAGCACCGAAGCATTCACTGGTGACAAGTAAGTTTCAAATTTTCATAGGAAGGAGCTAACGAAGGAAGTGACAAAAGTAAATTAATTAATTCACCCACCCAACTATCATTGTACAGTGGGGAGTTGTTATGCTGTTGTGTTCATGTTACATTGGCTCAGGCTGACTATGGTCAACACTCGAGTAGGCACTGTGCCTGAATTCCCAGATCTCACATCTGTGGTATTTTCCCAGGTGAACATTCCTTGCACCTCATGGTATTTGCCACCTCTGGCAGCGTGGGGGACCTGGGTTGTTTGAGGTACTCCCTGCCACCAATCTCCCTCTGCTTTACCTTGTTCCTATCTCGTGATGAATGGGGCAGGATACACCTCCATCTAGCATCTACAGAAGAGGCTGTGTTCTTAGACGACAAGAAGCCTATTGCATGATAGCAATAAATACAACTACATCAGGTCAGGCGTAGAAATATAGGAAACATGCGCAGGAGTAGGCCATTCAGCCCTTCAAGCCTGCTTCACCATTCAGTATGATCATGGCTGATCATCTAACTTATAGAGATGTACAGCACAGAAACAGAACCTTTGATCTAACTCATCCATGCTGATGAGATATCCTAACCTAATCTAGTCCCATTTGGCAGCATTTGCCCCATATCCCTCAAAACCCTTCCCATTCATGTACCCATCCAGATACCTTTTAAATGCTGTAATTGTACCAACCTCCACCACTTCTTCTGGCAGCTCATTCCATACACGTACCACCCTTAGTGTGCCCCTTAGGTCCCATTTAAATCTTGCCCCTCTCACCTTAAACCTTAAAGGTCATCCCTCAACCTCCACCACTCCAAACTTGATAACCTGTTCCTGCTCTTTGCCAAATCTTTCGATCCCTTTGTCCTCAAGTGTTGCATCCTACTTCTTCCTGAAATCATGTAATGTTTTGACCTCGAATACTTTCTGTGACAGTGAATTCCACAGGCTCACCAATCTCTGGGTGAAGACAGAATAATGAGATATCTTAGGGATCCCTTTGAAACCTGGCATAAACTCTCACCGTCTATCCACAGATGGTGAAGCATCAGCAGAATGGATGGTGTCAATATAACATGAACAACACAACAACTCTTAGTGCACTTTGTTTGGGTGAGTTAATTAGCTAACCTTGGTGAACACAGAAGGAGCAGGGGCAGGTGAAAAAGCAAAAGGAAAATAAACAAAGAGGGATTGTGGAAAAAGACTGGCAGCTAATATAAAAGGAAACCTTAAAGTCATCTGTAGGCACGTTAATAGTAAAAGGGTGGTAAATGAAGAGCAGGGTGACCTAGTGACCAAATAGAGGGTTTAGATTTAAGGGCTAGAGGCACAGCTGAAATATGAAGTGAATGTTTCGCTTCTGTGATTACCTGAGGCAGATACTGCCCAGGACATCATGACAAGTGGAGGAAATTCAGTCAGTAGGAGGGAGTAACATCATTGGAGGGAGGTGTTGGATAAACTATCAGTACGTAATGTGGAGAAGGTACCAGGACCAGAGGAGATGCATCCAAGGATATTGAAAAGATGAAAGTACAAATTGCAGAGGCACTGGTAATTTTCTTACAATGTTTCCTGGATTCAGGGATGGTGCTGGAGGGCAGCAGAATTGCAAACATTGTGGCTTGTACAATAAAGGTTGTAAGGATGAGTCCAGCAATGACATAGCAATCGATTTAATTTTGGCAGTGCAGAAACAATTATTCCACATCAACTTCATAGTCACATGGAAAAATGTCGATTCATTCAGCAGAGTCAGGATTTGTTCAGGAAACGTTGCATCTATCTAACTTGTTGGCATTTTTGAAGAGGAGGCTGAGGGCGGCACAGCGGTTAGCAGCACTGCTTCACCGCGCTAGGGACCCAGGTTCAATTCCAACCCTGGATGACTGTCTGTGTGGAGTTTGCACGTTCTCCCTGTATCTGTGTGGTTTCCTCCAGGTGCTCCAGTTTCCTCCCACATTACAGTTAAGGTGGATTGGCCATGGGATATGCAGAGTTACAGGGATGGGGTGAGTGTGGTTTAGATGCTCTTCAGAAGGTTAGTGTGGACTTGATAGGCTGAACAGCCTGCTTCTACAAGGTAGGGATTCTCTGTTGGTGTACATAGACTTCCAAAGCAGGTAGAGTAACAGATCTATGAGGGAAGTTAGAGGTGATGGAAAGAAAAAGACAAAAGCAATGTGATACAAAATTGAGGAATATAAACAACGTAAGAGTAGGGTTTTTTTTTGGACTTGGTGGGATGTTTACAATGGAGTTCTCCACAGCTCGGTTTTGTGACCCTTGCTTTTCCTGATATATTTTAATGATCCAGATCTTGGCATGCAGGGGACGATTTCAAAATTTGTGGATATCACAAAACTCAGGAAAATTGTGAACTGTGAGCAGGGTGGTGTAGCACTTCAGATGGACAGACACTAGAGTAGGTGGATACATGACAAATGAAGCTCAATGTGGAGACGTGTGAGATGATGCATTTTGGTCTGAAGAACACAAAGAGACAGTACAAGCTAAAGGGTACAATTCAGAAAGGAGTGTGCAGGAACTGAGAAACCCACTTGTACTTGCACATAAATCATTATATGTGGCTGCATACAGTGAGTGTTGTTAATAAAGCCTACAGTAATCTAAGCTTTGTTAATCGTGCCTTGGAGTATAAGAGGAATGAGCTTTTGTTGAACTTTCACAATACTCTGGTCAGACATGAGCTGGAGCATTCAGTACAGTTCTGGGTGTAACACAGTGAGTAGTTAGGGCCCAGAGTATACTACCTGGAAGTGCAGTGGAGGCAGGTTCAAGCAAGGCTTTCAAGAGGACAATATTTCTATTCAAATAATTGTCCAATGCACAGGGTTATAGTACAAAGGCAGACTAGATTAGGTTGGGATATCTGGTCGGCATGGACGAGTTGGACTGAAGGGTCTGTTTCCGTGCTGTACATCTCTATGACTCTATGAATATGGCACTTCCTCAGCATTTCTGTACTTTTCTTATGTATTATGTAGACCAGAACGGTGCACAGCATTGTGCAATCTATTCAAAAACAAAACCATCCGTGGATGAATTAAACTTATAAAAACAGAATGTTGGAAATATTCAGAAGCATCTGTCGAGAGAGAACTGTAACCAGCCTTTCGGATCCATGACTTGTCATCAGAACTCCTACTCTTTCTCCCCAGTGTCAACTCCATCTTGAGATTTCAATTCTGAACTTATAACCTTCTGATTGAGAGACAACAACGCTAGTGATTGAACTGAGTTGACACATTGCTGCACATTGCTATTTCTGCTCACTAAATGTCTCTCCAATGGACATATCACAAAAGTATAACAAATGGGCATTCCACCTGTGATTTTATTAGCAATTGTATAGTCCAGCAAGCGTACTGGAACTCATGTGAATAATGACTTGAAATGGGACTGGGCTGTTGTAAGTCAGATCGAGGAACCTTCTGCTTTGTAATGAAACTGTTTATTGCTTTTCAAACCACTTTATGGAGCAGGCACATAACCAATAGAATCTCCAGAGTAATAAAAACAAGCCATAAGGGAATAAAATGGCAAAACACAGCATGGAGAGTCATGGTTCAGTGAGTAACACTCTTAGCTCTAGGTCAGAAAGGGTATGTGTACAAGATTCACTTCAGCAACTGAAGTACATAATCTTGGCTGATAACAATGAACTCCATTATCTCCCCCAAAACACATTTGCCTCTCTCCTCATTTAAGATTCTGTTTAAAATCTTAATGGAAAAGATTTACAAGGATGTTGCCAAGCTTGGAGGATTTGAACTGTAGGGAGAAGCTGAATAAACTGGGGTTATTTTCCCTGGAACGTTGGAGGCTGAGAGGTGACCTTATAGAGGCTTATAAAATCATGAGGGGAATGGGTAGGGTGAATAGACAAGGTTGTTTCACCAGGATGGGGGAGTCCAAAACTAGAGGGCATAGGTTTAAATTGAGAGGAGAAAGATTTATAAGAGACCTAAGAGGCAACTTTTGCACACAGAGGGTGGTGCATGTATGGAATGAACTGCCAGAGGAAGTTGTGGAGGCTGGTACAATTACAACATTTAAGAGGTATTTGGATGGGTATATGAATAGGAAGGGATATGGGCTTGGTCCTGGCAGGTGGGACTAGATTGGGATATCTGGTCGGCATGGATGAGTTGGACAGAAGGGTCTGTTTTCATGCCATATATGTCTCCGTCTCTATGACTCTATTTGACCAATTATTATTTATTATTGTGTTAACTGGACTCTATTGTTAGTTCTTTCATTTCTATAATGTTTCGGATTCGCTGATGATTGCACCATTGTTCAGCCTCATTCGCTTCTCTTCAGATACTAAAGCAATCCATGTCCATATAGGTTGTTCTGCTATAACATGATGGCTACATTCCTCTGCAACCTCACACTATAGAAAATCATGCGATAGAAAACCCCTATATAAAATTGCACTGTAGAAGATCACTAATAGAAAACTGCTATATCCATTCAGTAGATAGTTTGCGTTATCCAAACAATGTCCACAATTCTCCAATCGTGTTATAGCCAATTCGTATTGGCAAAACGCACACTATATCAGAATGATCTGTACATAGCACGATCTTGACAATATAAAGGCAAGTAACGTTTGTGCCACACAAGTGCCAGGCAATTATCATCTCCAATGAGAGAGAATCTAACCATCACCCCTTGATGTTCAATGGCAATGCCATCACTAAATCCCCTATTATCAACATCCTGGGAGTCATCATTGACTGGAAACTGAACTGGACCAGCCATCTAAGTACATGGTTACAGAGGCTGGGAACTGCGCAGTGAGTCATTTACTTCCTGAATCCCCCAAAACCTGTCCATCATCTACAAGTCAGGGTGATGAGTACACTGCACTTGCCTGGATGAGTGTAACTCAAACAACACTCAAGACGTTTAACACCAAACAGGAAAAACAACCCACTCGATTGACAGCTCATTTACTAACTTCAATATTCACTAGGTTGCAGTGTGTACCATCGATTAGGCGCACTGCAGAAATTCATCAAGGGTCCTTCTAGACTTGCATCTTCTACCATCTAGAAAGACAAAGACATGGGAACTCCACCATGTAAGTTCCCCTCCAAGGCACTCACCATCCTGACTTGGAAATATATTGCTGTAGCTTCACTGTTGCTGAGATGAAATCCTGGAATTCCCTGCCTAAAGGCATTGTGAGTACAGCTACTCCATAAGGACTGCAACAGCTTGAGAAGACAGCTTCCTGTTACCATCTTCCGAGTATTTAATGGTGTGCAATAAATGTTGGACTAACCTTGAATAAATAAAATATTTCATGAATAAATAAAATATCTTATCAGCACAGGGGTGTGAATTTATTCCAGCATCTAAGATTTCAGTGGACATTCCCAGAGAATTCTGCATCATCCAAGGTGTTATCATTTGGGTGACGAGACAATCTGTTTGTTGATCTTGATATGAATATATGTAGGGGGTCATCTTTAAAGCAGAATAGGCATTATTATGAAGATGTGGGCATATTGTAGCTTTAAAAACTAGCAGGACTATCTGAAACAGCACCAAGTGTTCTGAATAAGATATAGTGTAATATTTGGTCGAACAACTCGATTAGCTGGTTGCCTGGAGACAACAAAACAAATTTGAATTAGGCCGATCAGTTTAAATTATACTCTCCAAAAATACCAAACTCCAATCAAGTTTGAATTGAGTATATTGACAATCTTAAAAGCCAATGACACAATCCAATGCATTGGGATATAAGACAGGGAGAAATTGAACAGTTGGGAGGAGAACTGCCAAGCCACCCGCATGTATAGGCTGCCTGAAAAATAGCTCTCTTAAAGGTACCTTTATCGATCAGTAACCCATGAAACAGAAATCCCTAAGAAGAAGAAAAGATGACTGAAGAAGATATAAAGAGAAGATTCAACATCTGGCTGGTTTTGAAAATTGGAGTTTTGGAAAGTGGTAAATCTTAATAGGAGGTTTCATCAGACTAGTATTATGGAAGGTGAAGGTAAAAGATAGGTTAGAGGAAGAAGTTTTAAATAGTTGTTAGTTAATTATTCTCTGTTATACTTTAAGAAATAAAGCTGTTAAATTTTACTTTAAATACTTCTTGGCCTCTCAACTTTTCACAGATTACTGCACGGGATAAATCGTTTCTGTGTTGCTGGGATAACTTAAGCAGGAGGGTTTACCCTGTGCCGTAACAGCACCTTGGTCAACTTTTAGCCATCAAACACCACCACAAACAGATCCACCACCAATTTATTTCATTGCTGTTACTGTGTACTTACTGTGCTGTTAAAAAATAAACTGGCTATTAAATTGACTGAACTAACAATCATGATTACATCTCAGGAAGTGATTTATTATTTGTAAGGTCTTCAGAGAAGGAAGTATGTTAATTATAGATGGGAACTATTGGGAAAGACTAAAGGAATGTGGGCTTATTCCAACACTTCAGCCCAGGTGCTATGGACAGAATTGTGTCTGAGCAGTAAAGTTTCACGCATCTGTGTTCTTTCCTGCTTTCCAAACATAACTGTTCCATTGAAGAATCAGTGAGTCATTGGTCCAGAACTCCAGCTAATATTCTCGGGGCACAGGTTTGAAAGTTGCCTTGGCAGCTGGTAATAGATTGAATTCAGTTTTAAATGAAACCAATATAATGGTGATACTGAATCATAGAATCCTGACAGTATGGAAACAGGCCCTATGGCCCAACAAGTCCACATCAACCCTCCGAAGAGTATCCCACCCAAACCCATTACTCTACATTTACCCCTGACTAATGTACCTAACTTATATACCCCTGAACACTATGGGTAATTTAGCATGGTCAATTTATCTAATCTCCACATCTTTGGATTGTGGGAGGAAACTGGAGCACCAGGAAGAAACCCACGCAGACACAGGGAGAATGTGTAAACTCCTTTTAGTCACCTGAGGTTAGAATTGAACCCAGGTCCCTGGCGCTATGAGGCAGCAGTACTAACCACTGAGCCACTGTGCCACCCTGGCTGTCTTGTCAATTGTTGTAAAAACCCATCTGGTTCACTAATGTCCTTTAGGGAAGGAAACTGTGATCCTTCCCTGGTCTGGCCTACATGTGACTTCGGATCCACAGCAATGTGGTTGATTCTTAACTGACCTCTGGGCAATTAGGGATGGGGAATAAATACCAGCAACACCCACATCCCACGAATGAATTTTCAACAATTGCACAATCCTACAGAGTAAAAAAAATCAAGTTCATTGATGTGAAACTGCAAGTTTCAAAATTTGGCATCAATTCTGCATCAATTTCAAGGAAACCATGCAGAAAAAATAAAGATTGGACAAGCCGGAATTAATTTGTACAATAAATTTCCTCTGACATTTCTCTGAGAACTGAAAAACAGAATCAATATACTGTGCAGAGTATGTGAGGAATCAAACGATATTTTGGCTCATTAGCTCTTCTAGTTGTTCATGAATTCTCTGAAAGATTTTGGGTGTGATTCATCCAAATATTTTGATTATCAAGAAACTTTTAAATTTGTGACAGTTTTTATTAAACAATAATACAAAGGCTCTGTTTGTGGGAAGTATTGGGCCTGCAATTTAGACTGTGGCATCCAACTCCCACAGATTTAAATAATTTAATGGAATAAGCTGAGTTTTGCAAACACTGAGTTTTAAGTTTCATGTCTCTGCCTTATTTTGATATGAAAACCTCCCTTCTGGAACTCCATCCTTAACAGAATTTTGAGTCTATCTACAGCACATGGACTGCACCGGTTCAAGAAGGCAGCTCACCACCACCATCTCAAGGGGCAACTGTAGACCAGCAATAAATGCTGGCCCAGCCAGTGATTCCCACAAACACTGAGTTTGCAAAACACTGAATTTTGTTGTATAAATCAGCTAGTACCTCAAAGTGTTCACTGACATCGGGAGATCAGTTCCATCCATTGGAATATTAATTACTCTTCCTGGGAGAAGCTAATCAGTGTTTGAGTGACAATTTTCACCATTAAACAATGTAGCTACACATTAACAACAAAAACAAATGTTGCTGTAAAAGCTTAGCGGGTCTGGCTGCATCTATGAAGAGAAATCAGAGTTAACATTTCGGAGTTCTGAGGAAGGGTCACCAAACCCAAAACGTTAACTCTGATTTCTCTCCAAAGATTCTGCCAGACCCACTGAGCTTTTACAGCAACTTCTTAGCTTTTATTGGTACTGGGATTGAGTTTCGAAGCCATGAGGTCATGCTGCAGCTGTTTGAAACTCAGGTGCGGCCACATTTGGAGTATTGTGTACAGTTCTGGTCACTGCATTATAGGAAGGATGTGGAAGCTTTGGAAAGAGTTCAGAGGAGATTTACTAGCTGTTGCCTGGTATGGAGCAAGGTCTTATGGGGAAAGGCAGAGGGAACTGTTTTCATTAGAGATAAGGAGGTTGAGAAGTGACTTAATTGAGACATATCAGATAATCAGATAAGTTGGAAAGTGAGAGCCTTTTTCCTCAGATGGTGATGGCTAGCATGAGGGGACATAGCTTTAAATTGAGGGGTGATAGATATAGGTCAGATGTCAGAGGTAGGTTCTTTACTCAGTGGAACGCACTGCCTGAAACAGTAGTAGACTCACCAACTTTAAGGGCATTTAAATGGTCATTGGATAAACATATGGATGAAAATGGAATAGTGAAGGTTAGATGGGCTTCACAGTTCGGCGCAACATTGAGAGACGAAGGGCCTGTACTGCACTGGAGCGTTCTATATTTTATGTTCTGTTTTTGCTGCTGATTCCCATCACCAGCAATTCTTTCAGTTTTTATTTAGTCCTGTAGATTTGAAGTGATCTGAGAGATGAGGAACTTTTGTTTTATTCATTTGTGGGATGTGGGAATCACTGGCTGGGCCAGCATTTATTGCTGGTCTATAGTTGCCCCTTGAGATGGTGGTGGTGAGCTGCCTTCTTGAACCGGTGCAGTCCGTGTGCTGTAGATAGACTCAAAATTCTGTTAAGGATGGAGTTCCAGAAGGGAGGTTTTCATATCAAAATAAGGCAGAGACATGAAACTTAAAAACAAATACAAAAGAAGCAGAAATTTCCCATGCAAGAAATATTAACTTTGGTGGGTTCGTAGACTAATCAATATTAGAAAGACAAGTATAGTTGTTGCTTAAATAGTAGTTGGCTTCAGAGGAAGAAGTTTGAAGTTTATGATTTGTAAAAGTCATCATACTCTTACCAGAGCATAGGGCTGCTTTATCATTAGAGAGAGACGACAGGTGGTGGTTTAACCTTAGGCTCACCACACATCAGGAGAGTGGAAGGATTGAAAAGGAAACCTCAGCTGGTGCAGGAATTGAACTCATGCTGTCAGTGTCAATCTGAATTACAAACCAGACCACCAAACTCTTTTCTATTTGGATAGCTTTGACAACGTGCTTGCACACAATCCTTCATTTTGCCATGTTGTGGGAGCGACATAACCACATGGATTACTGGGTATTCAGAGAGAAGACTCACTACCTCCTCATCTTGGTGACCTAGGATGGACATCACCAATACCTGGGAATAGATCGGGAAAATTGGAAAGAGGTCACTAGGTAACATTAAGCATTGGATTCTAATGATCTGCAGAATTTATAAGACAGCATAACACGAGAAGTTGCACAGATTTAAGATTCTTGGAAAGAATAAGTGGCATAGAGAACGAGTTCATTTTGTTTTCAATATAATGAAAGCATACAAAGATTATAAATGATCATTTTAAGCTTAAATGGAACAAGAGAGATGATTAAAAAGATCCAAGCTCTTAGTAGAATTTATTAAATAGAAAAGATAATAAAGATTGTGGCAAAGGAGGTAGAGTAAAGGTGAATCACCTATAACAGAAGTTTGTTTAGTTTCCAATCCACTTTTACTGCAATTGTTAATTAAATTAAATAATTTCTTCAATTGAATTGTATGACATCAAGTTCTTTTCTAATTGACCGTTATTGTCGATGTTTAATTTCTAATGAATACCACACACGGCTGTTAGATAAAAGCTTTGTCAGTGCAAACGTGTTTGACTGTTCGGAAAACAATGGATGGAGAAGATTCCAAAACGAGTAAGGTTCAATTTTTAAACTAGAATCAACTTAATTCTTCAGTAACTATTCTGTTAAAAGCTGGGTATTTTGTTGTTACTGACAAGCTGTAACTGTTTCACCTGAATAGGTAGTTACTATGTCTTTGCCATGAGCCATTCCAGTTCTTGCTGCTTTGGGGGGTGACCCAAAACCTAAGGTCATGGCTCAGCAGTAGATTGAGGACGTGCAAGTGTACCCTTTGAATAGGAACTGGCCTCCTTCTCCCATTGGTTGTTGGGCTGATTGATGCTAAATGTCAGATGTCTGGGGATAGAACCTTACCTTCCCTGATAAGAGTGGGGGTGGGTTGGATGCAGTTCACTAGAACAACATTTTTTAATCTTGAGATAACATTGACAAGCAATTCACACCATCTAGGAGAAGGTAGTAGCCTCGTGGATATTATAATTAGACTATTAATCCAGAAAGGAGAAACTGAGGTCTGCAGATGCTGGAGATCAGAGCTGAAAATGTGTTGCTGGAAAAGCGCAGCAGATCAGGCAGCATCCAAGGAACAGGAAATTCGATGATGAAGGGCTTATGCCCGAAACGTCGAATTTCCTGTTCCTTGGATGCTGCCTGACCTGCTGCACTTTTCCAGCAACACATTTTCAGCTATTAATCCAGAAACTCAGATAATGTTCTGGGGACCTTGGGTTCAAATCCCACCATGACAGATGGTGGAATTTGAATTCAATAAAAGTCTGGAACTAGGAGATTAATAATTACAGTGAATCCATTGCTGATTGTTGGAAAAACCCATCTGGTTCACAAATGTCCTTTAGGGAAGGAAACTACCATCCTTACTTGATCTGACCTACAAATGACTCCAGATCAAAGCAAAGTGTTTGACTCTTAACTTCCCTCTGGGCAGTTAGGGATGGGTAATAAATGTTGGCCTAGCCAGAGCTGCCCATATCCGGTGAGTAAAAAAAGTCTTTATTGTTTCCCTCAGTGACCCAACATTCAAGATGTGATCTAATTAAGGAATAGTCTACTTCCAGCTCATTACCCTTTCAAGCGTTTGAACAATTCCTGATTGCTAAGAGCTGTTTCTCACATTGATGCCTGAAATTGGTGGTATCATAATGTGTAAATGGCCAATAGGTAATAACCAAGTTACATCCTGCATGATAACTGCAGCTAATAATTTATTTGGTCAACAAGAGCAAAACACTTCATCTCAGCAAAACTGGTAATATATTTCACATCTAATAATCTCAACTGACAAGCTTCAATGACCAGGGAGCACATTGGGAATGATTAGTACATTAAGCAATTTCAGTGCAAGTTGCAGTTCATTTCTGGAATTCATGGATCATGAATATCAACTGAAGTTTCAATGCCAAATCTTCTTTCTTTTCCTCAGGGATGGCTCACGAACTGATTACACTTCCTTCCACAAGACCTTCTCCCTTTTCTTTCCACTCAGCATCAAATACATTTGAGGAGGAAGGAGTTGCAGATGGTTCCCCTGGCACAGTCACACAGTTTACCAATCCTGGGTCCTTGCTTGACAGCACATCTCTTTCTGCTATCACACTGACAAAACACAAGTAGAGTCATTGATCAGTCAGGTTTCCAACACTCAAATGCTTTAAAATAGCAACCCACTTAAGTTCGCAGTTTTATATTGACTTAGAAGTGCCAAAATGTTTTACAGGCGATGAAGTAATTATCGAAATGTCTCTGCAATTACAATGCAAGAAATAGGGGATCTCAGTCTATACACAGCAAACTCTCACAAACTGTAAGTTGATAATAACCAGGCTACAGTGATGTTGGTTGTAGGGCAGGGCGAACCTTCCTGCTCTTTGAACACCTGTATGGGATCTTTACGTTCACCAGAGAGAGCCTCAGTTCAAATTAATAAACAAAGATAGAATACATAATTCAATTGTTCTCAATGTACAACAGGTACACTGTATCTTGAGGTAATAATTTTTTAAAATGTCTGCAAGGAGATTGTATTTGAAGAAGCTATTGGATAGAAAACAAAATATGGAAACTGAATCATGACTGTGCGTGACAGACGCAAATTATTTTATTTTATTTATTCATTTGTGGAATGTGGGCATTGCTGGCCAGCATTTATTGCCTGTGCTGAGTTACCTTTGAGAAGGTAGTGGTGAGCTGCTGTCTTAAACCTCTGCAGTCCACCTGCTGTAGGTTTACCCACAATGCCATTAGGGAGGGAATTCCAGGTCTGGTCGTTTTTGGGTCTTGTATGTGTTTGGTTGAGATATCCCCTCAATAGAATAATCTGAGATTCACAGTCTGAACTCATTTATGATAATTCTCTCTTATAATATATTGTAAATACTGGAGGGATTGAAGCAAAAGCAAGATAACACTTGAATTGTCATGTTTGGAAATGTGTCAGGTAAATTTAAACTTTTTACTATGCATGATATTTTAATCTGGCAAAAAAAATGGAAAAATGGAACAATTAATTTTGCCCAATATTAAGAACTAATTTCTTTCATCAATAGTGTGATATGAACTGACTCTTTAAAGTCAAACAATAAGTTCCTTTTTAAAGCTATAAAGTCAAACTTAACTTGTTCACAAAGGGGAACAATATTTTAATACATCTGTTAGATTGATCCGGAGTAAGAAGAAATCTTATTGGTGTTGTCATTGATTGAGGTATGAACTGAAAAAGGAATGGTCTTGATGAGCCAACTGATTATTTCTCATTTCATTACCTCAGCCAGGGATAGACTCAGCTACGGAAAGCCAATAAAATAGTTTGGTCCAAAACTCACCATAGGGGTTTGTCCAGCCTTTTTCTCATAGGACGAAAGCCTGCTGTTTTGGATTTTCCTGAGTATATCTTCCAAACTGTTAACAAAAAAGTTTAAAAATCAGTTCTCTTGCTACTTGACAAACATTTACAAAGATAAGATTTTCATGGAGCTAACATATCATTACATTCCACAATGGTTCCTATGCACCTCACAGACGTAACCATGTCATCCAGATTTTGAATGCAAGAAAGCACATGGCAAGATCCTTTAAATAGTAATGGGATGAATAATCTTGTATTTGGTGGTCAAATGATGGATGAATGCTTGACAGGAAAATGCTCTAATTTTCTTGGATAGCTTCATGGAATAACTAATGTCAATCTGAACTGCCGGAACAAAGGACTTAGTAGTCACCCCCATCATTCTAACAGTCCATCATTATTACATGGAAAACTCAACATTGGTGTGTTTGGACACTACAGCTTCTTGTGGCACAGTGGCGGCGTCCCCACCTCTGAGCTAGGATGTCCGAGTTCAAGACCCATCTGCTCCAGAGAAGTATCATAACATCTCTGAACAGTTTGATTAGAAAATGTTTAAAATTTGACACAAATACCAAAAGAAAGTCTTTCCTTTATCTAACACTTCACCATATTTTATTTCAGCACAGTCCCTAAGCACTTCACGTAGATTGAAGTATAAAGACACTGACTGAGTGTGCAATTACTGCTGTAATGGACTCCACATCAAAGCTGCTTGTACACACCATGATTCTGCAATCAATAGTAGAATGAATGATCATAATTTAGGCTAGGTGGTTTACTCAAGCCCTGGAGTATCCCTTGGCAGCCTCTGTCGAAGTGATGCGTTATCATCTGATCTATTCCAAATATACAGTGACAAAGTAACCATTAGATCCAATCAATCTCCCATTAGAAAATAACGGTGTCTACGCAGAGTTCATAGCTATAACCAGTGCTGGTAAGATTGTGGATTTAATAAGAAACAGACTTAAAGAAGCAATGATGACATGAGTAAAAACTATTTAACATAGCAAATGATTAGAATCTGGAACATATAACCTGACAGGGTGGTGGGGTAGGTTTAACTGAGGCTTTGAAGGGGAATTGAATCATTAATTGAAAAGGAAGAATGAAAGGTCATGGGGTGAAGGCAGTGAAATGGCACTAGGTACAATGCCCATTCAAAGAGCCAGGTCAGATACAATGGGCTGAACAGCCTTCTTCTGTGGTGTAATCATTTTTGAGATATCCATTCTTGTCATGTTAATAAGTACACAGCATAGAAAAATATCCCGATGTAAATAAAATAATTATAAAAATTAAGGTATCTTTTACATTAAAATCAATAGTCTATCTACTCAAATATTTCATTTGCAGAAGTAAAAAGTTAGTGGATTTTGGATATCAGAACTGAACACCAAGTGTTGAAGAATCTTGACAGGCCAGGCTGTGACTGTGAAGAGAAAGTCAGTGCTAACACTTCAGGTTGGTAAATTTCATCAAGACTGAGGAATATCAAAGATATAGTTGAGATATTTAAAGAAACAAGTTGTTTTTTTTTAATCGAAAGTTATCCAGTCTACTTCACAAAAAAAGTGTGCCTTTCTCTAGGTCACACCTGACAAAATTTCTGAATGTGATTTATCAGAGAGAAGTGCCTGAAATGTAGACAGGCTTATGCCACGTGAAAATGTCTACACTTACTTTTAAATCTGTAGATACAATTTACTTAAAAGTTTCACTTCTTTATTTTGCATCTTTTTAAAAAGAGATGTCCTTGTGAGTCAGACCTTTTGCACCAATGATTAAGTTGCAACATAGTTCTCGGAGTCAGAGATCTTATTCCAAACAACTAAAGCACCAACACTTTCAGAAATGACTGTCAGAAAAATCCAAAACTTCTAAATCAATTCATCTCTAAGCTCTTCTGCATTCCTCTCCTTTTCAGAGGGTTAACTGAGCAAAACACACAGCTCTGGCAAGGCAAAACTAAGAAATTAAAAACAAAAAGTAAATTATCGCGTTCCCAGACCCAATGAAAATAATGAAAGGAACTGGAATCGGAGGTGTAATCTCTTTGCAAATGAAATGAACAAGATTATTTGAATGGGGAGAATATTCCGGGGGGGGGGGGGGAATAGAAATTCCAGCACAAATGAGCTGGACTGGAACACCGACTCGAAGTTAGCTTGGAAATGGTTTTGAAAGGAGGAAACAACTGCAGCACTCTGCAGACTGGGGAGACGAAGATGCGGGAGCATTGTAGGTGCAGCGGAGTTATTGGGTAGAAGGGGAGTGGACGGGACTGGATCAGGGGCTGGATCAGGGACTGGGAGAAACGGTGAGTCAATACAATGCCAGAGTAGGAAGGGCTACTAAGACTGACCAGTTCTTTCTCGGTGGAGTCGCTGTTTCTTGGGGAATCTTCCGCAGAGATGGTTTCCCTGGACTGTCCCTGGCACAGCGGGAGTTGGGAAACAGAACCCAGCAGGAGCAGGTGTCCACTGGAACTCTCCATGGTCCTGAAAACACCGGCTGCGTCGTAAACTTTTGCAGTGACCTCTCTCTCTCTCTCACTCACACACACCACACGGGTGTTGCCTGAATGGGCCATCGCTCTCTCCTTTTATAATCACCAAACTTGTCCACATAACTGGTCCAGGATGCTGACGCGCCCTACCCTGGCAGAACTTTCCACTTATCTCCAAACGTGGGTGGCCACGGCAGAAGGAACCATCATACTGTGTGTATTCGTTGGGACCATGGTTTAATTTCAAAATTAAAATCAAAACAAATAGACAAACGTACTGAAGACTCTTGTGGAGTAGTGGTAGTGTTCCAAACAAACACTACTCCACAATAAAACACATATATTTCTCGGGAAACTCAACCAATCTGCCTGGAGAGAAAAAAAAGAGTTAACGTTTTGAGCTCAGAGCTCCTACCTCTGAGCCAGAGACAGAGATCAAGTCCCACCTGCTGCAGAGGTGCGTCATAACATCTCTGAACAGCTGGGTTAGAAAATATCTGTATTATTATTGAGTGTCTTGTTATGCAGTGGTAGTGTCCTTACCTTTGGACTAGGTACGGCATGAAGCTTAGTGATTGGTACTGCTGCCTCAGTGTCAGGGACCTGGGTTCCACTCTCAGGTGACTGAGTGGAGTTTACACACTCTCCCCGTGTCTGCATGGGTTTCCTCCAGGTGTTCCAATTTTCTCCCACTGTCCAATGATGTGCAGGTTAAGTGGATTGGCAATGGGAAACACAGGGTTACAGGGATAGGTTAGGGGGTGAGTCTGGATGGGATGCTCTTGATGGGCCAAATGGTCTGCTTTCACACTATAGAGATTCTATGATAGGAGATCTAGGTTCAAATCCCATCTGTTCCAGAAATGTGCCATAACATACTTGAACATAGTGATTTTTTTAAAAATGTATAAGGAGATTAATTATCAAACATATATAGTGTATGAAGTCACAAATCCCAGACTGACTATAGTACTGAAGTTAACCTGTTAATTTTAGATAAAGCAAGCACTCTCAATTATTTAAATAAGATTTAAACATGTTTTAGCTTATGATTGGAATGTGTGCCATTATTATTTAAAGAGCTTTGTAAGATCATTTTTCTTTCAGAAATTCGCTTTGATTTAAAGTTAATTTAAATTATGGTGCTCCAGGTGAAAGTGACTGTCTGTTGCAAAACTGGTCACCAGCTGCCTTCACTCTCTCTTTCCCTAACTGAAAGGTATTCAGAGAAAGGTTTCAGTAAGTGACATGACCCACTGCCTTTGGTTCTGAAGATGAGGTAAGCCATTGCTGAACTGCGTTTACCCTATGATTATTGAATGTTGTTGCATTATTAAGCTGTTAAAAGAAAAACAGTATGATAAATATAATATTTCTGCAGATAATTCATCTTTGAACAGGAACTTGAACAAAATACAATCTCTTAGAGAGTTAGATACTTTTTCATAATCAGTTTCATCATTCATTTACCACAGCTTAATTTCCAAAGTCCTTCTTTCAGTCTTCCTCCTTTATTTTCCCCATTCCTGTTTCCCCTTTTTTTTCCAGTTCAAATCCTCCTTTATATACCCAAAGCATCCCATTAAGTTGAGTTAGCTCTGTAACAATGACTTCTTGTATAACCCTGACTTCCTTCACTCTCACCACAGGCAGTCATATCCGAACTGTCCAGACCTTATGATTTGGTTTCATCCACTTCAACATCTCCATTTCTCACTCCCTCCCACTTTAAGGTTCCGAATCTCTAAAATGGACTTCACTCACCAACCTTTTCAACAGCTGCACTAAAGTGTCCTTCATTGGCTAAGAGTCTGCTCCTGTGAAGTGTCTTACCATGTTTTATCATATTGCTGGTGCTTTATAAATGCATTCAATATGCAATGCCCCATTTGACTATCTTCTACATTTTAATAAATTAGTTACATTTTTTGTTCATGGCAGGAGAAATTAAACATGGTTCATTCTGGGCCAGCAACAAGCAGTGTTAAATTACAAACATTTCATCCCTGGAACTGATCTCAAGTTCAACTCAAAGATTATGCTTGAAAGGAATGTTGGCAGCGCCAGCCAGCCTTAGTGTGGGCAGTTTTTCAAAAAGATTGTTTGTAGGATATGGCTATTACTGGCTGGGCCAACATTTATTGCCCATCCCTGAATTGTCAACAGAGTAATTGAGAGTCAACCACACTGTATTGTGGGTCCGGACTCACATGTAAACCAGATAAGGACATCAAAAGGGCAATAGTGAACAAGATGGACTTTTACACCAATTGACAGTGGTTAACTGATTACCATTAAGCCAGCTCTTTACTGAGTTTAAATGCTGCCATGGTGGGATCTGAACCCATACCCTCAGAACATTAACCTGGGGCTCTGAGTTGCTGGTCCAGTGACATTATCACAACACAGTCACTATCGCATTGGTGTAAATTCCTGTATTATGAAGGTTGTGGAAGGTTTTGGTACTTAGTGGATGGTACTTAGCAGGCGTTGTACACTCAAGTCTAACTGACCTGAAACCTGGGACTGAGTGGACACATTTGCAGTGACAAAAGTCACAGCTAAACTCTGGGAGCTGGATACATACAAAGAATATGACTCTTCGTGCCCCAGAGCTAAATCATCTGCCCTCTTAAAACTATTGATTGAATCTCTGATCAGCATTTAATGTTGGTTTCTTTCACACTTCATAGATTTTCTGGTTGAGGCGGTAATGTCTCTGCCTTTTGAAACCCCAGGTTCAAGTCCCACTCCAAGACTGAATTGGCCAAGGAAGGTATGTTCATTACGTGACCAAACAACTTGATTGTCAACCCATAATTCTTCCAGTACAGGCAATAAGAACAGCAGAATTCCTGCTCAGACTCATCATGGAAAATAATATAGAAACCTCTACCTTAATTAGCCATAACTCTAGGCTACCACACACACTTAAAATAAATATGTTATCACAACAACTCAAACTTCCTGAGTGGTTTATAACACAATCTTATCTACATAGTAGATAGCCTTCAAAGTTATATTCAGCTCTTGCCTTTCTCAATTACAAAATTATATTGGAAAATACATCAGCTTTAAAAGCCAATCCAATATTTGAATGTTGTGTCCATTCCCATTTTACCAATTCAGTTATCATTATTATTACTTATTTAAACTTTTCTCTCTTGTGTTATTGAAATTCTAAATATTCAATCTGACATGGGCTTTCTCTATCTCATGTCCTCATTGTACTCTCTTCTAGTCAAATACAAAACATCAGAAATATTAGCTACACACTTGTTCGTAAATAAACAGATTGGAACTAAAGTAAAAGCATTTAGTTGAAAAGGTATAGAGTTATTGAAGAATAAATACACAATTAAACAGAATTTAAATAAGTACAGAACTTCCATAATCGACATTGGTGGGAAGATGTGACGTTTTCTCTGCTATTGGTGAAGTGTATGTGAATTGTAGCTGGAACAGAAATTCTTCCAAATAATTTAATATTTAAGGCACCCTATTGCAGTCAGACAATGATGTACGTGAATTTATGAGTGGTGTGATGGTCCTTTCACCTGGCTTCTGCCTTTTGCTTTGGAGACCTTCAAATAATTGTCAAAGGAAACCAAGGAAGTTGAGTTTAATTTATGTAAGCTGTTCTTCAATACCTTGCTTTTCATGTACAAGTGTATAATTACAGGATGGCCACCTGTAGTGGAGTACCAGTCCTCAGTGTGACAGGAGGAGACTGTCCACTTGTCAGCTTCCAGTCTGAGACAGCTTGTATGAGGGTCATGCGGAGAGGCAATAGAACAATTCTATTGTCAACGTGATTGCAAAAATTTGAACGATATTTGCTAACTGTGTAAGTAAGCAGAGATGGCATAAGATTCTGAAGACCTTCATTAAATCCTCTGAAAACAGGCTTTTTTTTAGCTGTGTATGAAATAATATGATGACATGAACTAAAAATCTCAAATCACAATTGACAGTTGATGGCTTGAGAGAGGAATGGAACATTACATGACACAAAAAAGCAAAGAACTGTAGATTCTGGAAATTAGAAACATAACCAGATTTTACTGGAAAAACTCAGCAGGTCTGTAAAGAGAAAACAATTAACATTTTGGGTCCAGTGACCCTTCCTCAGAAGTGACAATATGCTTTGGAGAACAGTTATTCCCTTTAAAGTAAAGTTTCTGATGACACAGTATGTTCAGAAAATGAAAGATAATACTGATGTAAATAATTCCCTCAATTCCATTCCGATTTCTATTAAACATTAGCTGCACAGAACCAAGCTTGCAGAGCTCAGCAATTATAATCATTTAACTTCACAGATCAGTAAGTATGCCAATTCATGCAATGGGATTTGTAGAGCTGTGGTCTGGTTATTTTATCTCACTGACTTCTTTCCTTTTGGTGTCTCTGGTTTGTTAATTTGACATGACATGCTTTATAAGGCTAACTGTCACAGTTTTTTTTAGATTAGACTTACAGTGTGGAAACAGGCCCTCCAGCCCAACAAGTCCACACCGACCCGCCGAAGTGCAACCCACCCATACCCCTACATTTATCCCTTACCTAACACTACGGGCAATTTAGCATTGGCCAATTCACCTGACCCGCACATCTTTGGACTGCGGGAGGAAACCGGAGCACTCGGAGGAAACCCACGCAGACACGGGGAGAACGTGCAAACTCCACACAGTCAGTCGCCTGAGTCGGGAATTGAACCCGGGTCTACAGGCGCTGTGAGGCAGCAGTGCTAACCACTGTGCCACCGTGCCGCCCACCTTAAGAATTTCACAGCAGAGTACGACAGTAGCATCAATGTTCAGCAGCTAAAGCAGCGTTGAGAATACCTTATATTGGACGTAATAAGATTGTTGGGGATCTCTATCCATCTCAGTGATTCCCTGAAGATTTTGAACTCAGGGATTTTAGGTACAATGCTTCCAGTTGCAGTGAGATGGTTACTACTGATTTACTAGGAATTATTTTCTGGGAATAATTTCCTATTCTCTCTCCCTTCCCCTCTGCATATTTGGAGTTCTTTAGCTTGACTAATCTCTCATGGACTCCACAGTCTCTAAGCAGTGCCTCTTTAAGCTAAAGGGGATTTTTGCAGTGGAACATGATGAGTGATGGTGGAAAACTTTCAATGGTCCTTTCTCCTGATTTCTGCTTTCTGCTCTGGAGATCCTCAAAGAATTATCAAAGGATGCCAAGGAGTTGGTATAATTTCTATAGGCTATTCTTCATGTATATGCACGTATCTACAGGATGACCACCTATAGTGAAGTGCCACAGGGGTCACAATCATTTAAAACATATCCTAATGACTTGTAAGAAATAATGTATGCACAATGGCCAAGTTTGCCAATGACAAAAATAGGTGGGAAGACACACGCTGAGGATGATGCAGAGAGATATAGACAAACAGCAGGTTATATTAGACTTGGCACTGCATAATGTGAAGGATTAATTAATAACCTGAGTAAATATAACCCTAGGTAGCAGTGAGCACAATAGGATTGAATTTTATATCCAATTGAGAGGAAGAAGGCAGGGGCTAGGATAAGTTTTTTAAACTGAAATAAGAGCAATGTTATGGGCAGGAAGCTGAGCTGGCTGAAACAAACTGCATATCAGGTTGAGTGTGAGATCAACAGAGACACAGTGGCAGACATTTAAGGGGATAATTTCAGAATAGTCAAAATAAGTATATTCCTAGCACATAGAAAAATTCTAATGAGAGAATCCACAATCCATGGATAACTGAAAAAGCTAGGGCAAGCATCATACTTAAGGAATAAGTACAGAACCATGCAGTGATGATTGGCATGTCAGTTGATTGGTCAGGTCAGAGTTTTGGGGGCTGAGCTCCTATCCCTATGGTCCCCAGAGCTCACTCCCTTTGGAACGTTTCTGACCTCCTTCACTCAATACCACCAGGAATGAAGACTAAGTTGTTTTTAAATCCTCATGCTTACTGCCTATCAGTGGCCACACCACAATATTTGTCTTATAATGCTCAGTAGCTGCAGTGTGTACCATCTATGAGATACACTGCAGAAATTTACCCAACATCCTTAGACAACATCTTCTAGTTAAACCCATGGCTGCTACCATTTAGAAGATCAAGGGCAGCAGATAAGTGGGAACACCACGGCCTACAAGTTCCCCTCTGAGCTTATCACTATCCTAATTTGGAAATATATCACTGTTCCTTCAGCGTCACTGGGTCAAAATCCTGGAATTCCCTCCCTGAGGGCATCGTGGGTCTATCTACAGCACATGGACTGCAATGGTTCAAGAAGGAAGCTCACCCCCACCTTCTCAAGGGAGCAACTAAGGACAGACAATAAATGCTGGACCAAGAAACACTTTACATCTTTCATAAAGGCTGTGGAAAGCACCATCAAAAATTGCTTAAATTTGTAAACTTGTATTTTTTTTATTAGAATTGATAAACTTGATTTGCAATCACATTTGCTTTAGATCTGGAACAAATTCTGACAAATTTCAACTGGGCTGCACGGGTGACACTTTTGCCCTCTTCAATCCACCAATTCTGATGTGTGAACACAGCCATCCAGTTCTTTATTGACTTTCGAATTTTAGATATATTTATCTTTTGCAGATTTAATTTAAAAAAAGGCTTTGCCTGTCAATTTTCGTCACTTGTGGAGAGAATTATGCACAGCATTGTGTGAAGCCGTCAACTGCTGTATCTCAGATTGAGTGAAAGAGATGCAGAAAGTCATATCTTATTTTCATTTGGAATTGTATTTGAAATTGCCCTTCTCTTTGTTCCACTTCCATCCTAAGTTCTGGGTCCCAACCTGTATTATCCTTCTGTACGAGTCCTGAAAACTTGTGTTAAGTGTGAATCACCTCCGATCCAGATTCCTACCAATTGCCACAATATTCAGGACTGTGAGTCCTCACACTAGTTACTCAGCAACTAAACTCCCCGATCTCAGCACAGATGGGGTGTCAAGTTTCAGCCTTTCCTACTTTGGCTTTATCATTAACCAGTGCAAGAGCAACTCATCAAACCTTCTTCAACAGCACATTCCAAATCCCTATCTCTTCCACTGAGAAGCATAAGAAAAATGGGAACGTCACCTCACACCAGCCTGACTTGGCAATATCTCACCGTTCCTTCACTGTCATTGGGTCAAAGTGCTGGAACTCCTTCCCTAACAGCGCCCTGGGTGTAACTTCACCCCAAAGACTGCGGCACGTCATGAAGGTACCTCACCACCACCTTCTCGAGGGGCATTTAGGGATGGGCAATAAATGCTCGCTCAGTCAGTGATGCCCACATCCTATAGGACAATTTGCAGCAGATCTAAACATCCCGTCAATGAGGATGTTCAGTTGCAAGGTAAGACTGGAGAATCTGGAACTGTTCAGCTAATATAAGATTAGGAGGTGATTTGTTGGAGGTGCGTAAAAGTAGAAAGGGTCTGGACACAGCAAAGCAGAGGATCCCAAACCCTGTGACCCCATTTTGAGGCTTGGAAATTGTTGTAAACTCTAAGAACTGTGAGTGCAGGGCCTGCTCCAGGAGCAGGACCGCTGATATATCTCTCTGTCAATGTCCCACAGCGACCATTGCTGGCTCAGACCTTGCAAACTGTTTGTGGTCCCAAACAAAATTTTGGGGAGCCCGGGAGTAGATAGCGAGAGATAGAGAGAGAGAGAGACAACATGAGGAACGGTGGGGGGGGGGAACAGATATATGGTAATTGCCAAACAAAGCAATGATACAAGGAGAAACCTTTTCTTGCATAAAGGAATGTGATGCCTGTGTGGTTCCACTGAGGTTTTCAAAAGTGAATTGACTAACCAATAGGAAAGAAATAATTCCCAAGTCTCTCAGGCAAAAGGAGGGGAAGAGTGAAGCTAACTGACTCAATCTCATAGACGGCCATCAGAGATACAATTTGATTGATTTATTGTTGTCACATGTACCTAAGTACAGTGAAAAGTTTTGTTTTGTGTACAGTACAAGCAAATCACAACATACAAGGACATACAGATTATCTGGTGTTTATACAGAGTGAGGCATACAAGGTAATAGCTGCACAGGAGGGGCACAAAAGCAACATTAGATTTGAAGTTGGAGAGGCACATTCAGCAGTCAAATAACAGTGGGAAGAAGCTGTTCCTGAACCTGTTGGTAAAATGGGCTGAATGGACTCCTCCTAAATTCTAAACATTCTATAAAATCCCCACCATCCTGTTGAAAGTCTTGGTCACCAAGGTGAAGTAATGAAGGTGACAGAAAGCACCAGATCTAATGTAATAAAGAGTAGGATTGATTTATTCATGTGTTATAAAGGAGCGCTCTGTCTCACAATGTAAACAAGTTTAATCATAAAGTTGAAGTAAAGTAAAATAGAAAACATTCTGTGATTTTTTTTTGCAAACTGTGACATACAAAACAAACCACAAAATACGTTGGTTCAGTCCTCAGTAGGCCAATTATTCCACAGGCTGGGGATTTGCCTGTGGAAAAAGTAGGGAAAAAGAACATATTTTTAATTAATGCATCAAATGCTTCCATTAATGTTAATAAGTTATAATTTCTGGATAACTCAAGAGCGCAGTAATAGGCCATCATCAAAATACCATCTTCAAGACAATTAACTACCAGACATGTTATTACCGTCAGCACAAAGTTCAATTAGTTCCTCAAATCCATGATAGAACAAGGCTGAAGCTTCCTCCTTAAACAAAAAGCCTTCACTTTTTGTGCCACCCAACCCAAACATTATTCAGTGGGTTTCTTGTTAACGTTTTCACATCTGAATGTTTATTGAAACACATTTCTCCAAATCATTCCGGGTCACGAATTGGTCTCCTCTCTCACTCGCTTTTTTAATTCACTCATGGACATGGAGGTCGCTGGCTGGACCAACATTTCCTGTCCATCCCTAGTTGCCCCTTGGGAAGGTGGGGATGAGCTGCTTTCTTGGACCGCTGCAGTCCATGCGCTGCAGGTGGACCCACAATGACCTGAGGGAGGAAATGCCAAGATTTTGACCCAGTGACACTGAAGGAATGGCGGTATATTTCCAAGACAGGATGGTGAGCGGCTTGGAGGGGAACTTGGAGGGGGTGGTGTTCCCATGTATCTGCTGCTCTTGTCCTTCCTGATGTGGGTTTGGAAGGTGCTGTCAGAGGAGCCATGGTGAATTTAGACCCTGCAGTTACATAGTTGACCAGAATGAGAGGACAATGTATTCTAGAGCCATGATCACTCTAGTCTATCCCTTGTAAAGTTGATTGGTCTAACTGATTGAAAAGAGCACATTCTGAGCTCAGCTCATGGCTGACTCCTCTCAGGTTTATTCGGAGTTTGTTGAAAGAGTTTACCCTTGGGTATTTACCTGCATGGTCATTGAGGCTTATGAAGGCCCAGGGTCTGCAGTGATTGAGAGGCACTGATTGGTTCCCTGTTTATATCATAAAAACAAAAAGTGCTGGAGAAACGGAATAGGTTCAGCAGCTCCTGTGGAGAGAGAAATAGGGTTGAGGTTTCAAGTTCAACATAACTTTTCTTTAGAAATGGAAAGAGAGAGAGAGAAAGAGAGAGAGAGAAGTGATGGATTTCATAAAATCCCTCCAGTATTGAAGCAGGCCATTCAGCCCATCGAGTCCACACTAATGTTCCAAAGAGCATCCCATCCAGTTCCCCCCCCCGCAACCCTGCATTTCCCATGGCTGATCCACCTAACCTGCACATCCCTGGACACCATGTGCAATTTAAGCTTGCCCAGTCCACTTGCTCGTCTTTAGACTGTGGGAGGAAACTGGGGCACCCGGAGGAAACCCACGCAGACACGGGGAGAACACGCAAACTCCACACAGACAGTCACCCGAGGCTGGAATCGAACCCAGGACCCTGGTACCTGTGAGGCAGCAGTGTTAGCCACTGGGCTGCCATATACTGCAGCAAAGGGTGAGGGAGTGAAAGTGAACAAACGAGAAAGTCAGGGAAGGTTAGAAACTGAGGGAGATAAGAGATCATGGATGCCATAGAATAAAAGACAAAGGAACGACATAACAAAACCAGAAATTGTCAGAGAAACCCATCAGGTCTGACAGTATCTGTGGAGAGAGAAACAGAGTTAGTGTTTTGACTCTGGTGCACCTTCACTGGACTTGAAACATTAACTTTGCTTTCTCTCCATAGATACTGCCAGACCTGCTGAGTTTCTCCAGCAATTTCTGTTTTTGTTTCCTATTTTCAGCATCCACTGAACTTTGTTTCATTTTAGGACAAATGTTACAGAAAAGGAATTTGGCTCAGGTGTTAATGGCATATGAAACCATTTCTGTGTTAATCAGATTCACTGAGAATCCTGAACAGTCACACTCTTGATCAATGATCAATATTTGAAATATGAGTAACAGAAGAGGAGGAGATATATAATATTTTGAGGTTGTGCGACTTCCCTTGATCCACTTTCAGCCATTGAATCAAATTTCAGACAGTAACATTGCCAATTTGGATGGTAATTCCACGGTATAAGTATTCTTTACAAATTCTGTAAAATCTTTTCATAAAACATCCAAGCAGAAAAGATTGCTCTGAGCTCTCAATGTGTTAAGGCAAAGCAGCCATGGCAACAGTTTCAGTGCTGCATCTATACTGTGGATAACCATGACAGCACAAAATGATTTCTGATCCGTAAATTCTGCTACTCCCAACAATGCTTTTCGTTTGTTCTGAAGAAGGGTAATGGACCTGAAATGTTAACTCTGCTTTCTCTCCAAGATAGTGCCAGACCTGCTGTGTTTTCCCAGCAACCTCCTTTTATTTATGCCCTCACCAATGTGAGCAATGAAGATTTTGGAAGACTGACACATTTTGTTCATTTTGGGCAAAGAAATCACGCACAGCACCGTCAGATGTAAATTAAAGCTCTCTCAACACTTTGTACCATTTAGGTAAAACCAATGACTACAGATGCTGGAAACCCGAGTCTGGATTAGAGTGGTGCTGGAAGAGCACAGCAAGTCAGGCAGCATCCGAGGAGCAGTAAAATCGACGTTTCGGGCAAAAGCCCTTCATCAGGAATACAGGCAGAGTGCCTGAAGGGTGGAGAGATAAGTGAGAGGAGGGTGGGGTATGGGAGCATAGAGTAAAATAGGTGAGTGAGGGTGGGGATGAAGGTGATAGGTCAGGGAGGAAGGCAGGGGAAGGTAGCAAAGTGTACAATGGGTGGATGGCGAGGGGATGAAGGTGATAGGTCACAGAGGAGGGTGGAGTGGATAGGTGGAAAAGAAGATAGGCAGGTAGGACAAGTCATGGGAACAGTGCTGAGCTGGAAGTTTGGAACTGGGGTGAGGTGGGGGAAGGGGAAATGAGGAAACTGTTGAAGTCCACATTGATGCCCTGGGGTTGAAGTGATCTGAGGTGGAAGATGAAGCGTTCTTCCTCCAGGCGTCTAGTGGTGAGGGAGCGGCGGTGAAGGAGGCCCAGGACTTCCATGTCCTCGGCAGAGTGGGAGGGAGAGTTGAAATGTTGGGCCACAGGGCGTTGTGGTTTGTACCATTTGTTTTGTGGGTTGTGGTCTCGCTGTCTGGGCCCACAGTTGTTGTCCAATCCCCGGAGAATGTGTCGGTGAGCTGCTTACTTGAATCACTGCAGTCCATGTAGTGTAGGCCCACCCACAGTGCTTGCGATCTTTCAGAAGATTTGTAGCTCAGGTTGCGGTTCTGGATGTAAGCTTGCTCGCTGAGCTGGAAGGTTCATTTTCAGATGTTTCACCACCATACTAGGTAACATCTTCAGTGAGCCTTAGGTGAAGCGCTGGTGTTATGTCCCGCTTTCTGTTCATGTGTCTTGGTTTCTCAAGGTGGGTGATATCATTTCCATCTACCATCCTCTGAGAAAAAGAACAGGAAATGATATCACCCACCTTAAGAAACCAAGACACACAATTCTCTGTACCAGCTAGCTCATGGTCTTCCTATCCACCTGCTGCCTTTGTCCTACTTAATGGTAGAGGAGGCAGGCTTGAAAGGTGTTGTAGGAGAAGCCTTGATGAGTTGCTGCATACACATTGCTGCCACTGTGCATCAGTAATAAATGAAGTGAATGTTGAAGGTGGTGCATCAAACAGGATGTCTTAGTGAGTTTCTTGAGTGTTGTTGATGCTGCAGTCACCCAGGTGTATTTGATCCCACTCCTGACTTGTGCCTTGTGCTTGGTGGAAAGGTTCTGGGGAGTCAGGAGGTGAGTTACTCACTGCACAATTCACGGCGGCTGTAGCTGGTACACACCTTGGTGATGGAGGGAATGATCCAAGGCAGGCTAGCAGGGCTGGGCAGGATAAATCAGCCCCTAGGATGGGGATTACTGGGAGAGGGTAGTAAGTGGAAGCACCACAGTGGCTCAGTGGTTAGCACCGCTGCCTCACAGTGCCAGGGTCCTGGGTTTGATTCCACCGTCAGGCAGCTGTCTGTGCAGAGTTTGCACACTTTCCCTGAGGGGAAAGTGAGGATTGCAGATGGTCGACTCTTCTGCTCCTCAGATGCTGCTGTGCCTTTCCAGCTCCGTACCTTTCAACCCATGTTCTCCTTGTGTCTATATGGGCTTTCCCCAGGTGCTCTGGCTTCCTTCCACACTCCAAAGATGTGTAAGTTAGGTGCATTAGACATGGTAATTGCAGGGCAACAGGGATAGGCAGGGGATTGAGTCTAGGTGGGATGCTCTTCCGAGAGTTGGTGTTGACTCAATGGGTCAAATGGCCAAGTTCCACACTGTAGGGATTCTAAATGAAGGGTCCCTGATCAATTCCTTCAAGCTGGCCAACATGTCATGATAAATTTGCCACTTTGCCCCTCTGAGCTGTAGCAATCAGCCAGAATGTTTCTTGCAATGTCTGTCTTGTAAGCCCTGCTGGAAAATGTCTGAGTTTGAATGCAGTTCAATTTTCTGATCTGCAATATTTATAAAAGATTCTCAGGAACAGTTAGTTCTGTTCATTCTCTCATTTGTGAAGCAATACTACCCTCATGTGGTCACAGGAGGACACTGCATGTAAATTGCAATGTGACTGACCCTAATGTCAGGCACTAGATTTTCATAATAAAATTGTGGGATTTCTGAAAGATAAAAGACCAGTGTCAATCAAATTCACCTTCTTACATCCTGGTGGTCACATGGTACAAATATAATTGATGTGGTTTTCTAGTCAGTGATTAATCTCCATCAATAAATCTGCAACACATCCAGAGATGAGGTGGAGATAATCTCCAGTGATGGAGACCATTAAGAACCATAAACCCCAAAACCACTCATTCCCCTGAGGCAAGTGCCAATCACTATTTTTGTAAATCTCCTCTGTGTAATATATTGGAAATATGTGCAAGGAACAGAGATTTTAAAAGTTTCTGCAGGGAAAAATAATGCTTAACCCTCACTAAAAATAGATGTCCTGGTCATTATCATTTTGGCTGTTTGTTGAATCTTGCTCTGTACAATATGACTGCTGCGTTGACGACATCGGACAGTGAGTATATCTCAAGGACAGTGGGATAGTGAGAATAATCCAAAGGCCCCCAAACACAAATTCAAATTCTACCATGACACCTTATGTGTTTAAATTCAATAAATTCACTTAACTAAAAATAAATTTGGAATTGAAAGTGTGTGAAACTTTCACTGATTGTTGTAAACACACATTGGGTTTTCTAATGCCCTGTAGAGAAGGAAACCTGTCATCCTGACTTGATCTAGCCTACTTGGAGTTCCAGACCAAAAGTAATGACTCAGCAGAATTAACCCAGTTTGTTCTGTTGACATCTTAATTTACAACGATTTTACATCTCGATCATTTCCTTACCACCATTAGTATTATAGCCATACTGCATGGAAACAGGCTTCTTGATCCAACTCATCCTCGCTGACCAGAAATCCCAATTTGACCTAGTCCCATCTGCCTTCTTAACTACGCCGTCTACTTGTGATGTAAATTTCAAAAAATCACGTATCTGAACCCTTGGCTTAGCAATCCTGTGGGTAACTCACTTCCTGGCTCCCCAAAGCCTGTACACAGCCTAAAAGACACAAGTCAAGAGTGTAATGGAATACTCCCCAGCTGCCTGGATGAGTGCAACTCCAACAACACTCAAGAAACTTGACAGTATCCAAGACAAAGCTGCCTCCTTGATTAGCACTAAATCCATCATCTACAACAAACAGCCCCTGCACCACAAAGAATGGTGGCAGTCTGTACCATCTACAAGATGCAGCAACTCCCCAAAGCAATCTTCCAAACCCATGACAACTATGACCTAAAAGGACAGAGCATCAGATATTTGGGAACACCACCACCTGCAAGTTCCCCTCCCAGCCACTCACCATTCTGGCTTGAAACTATATCACCGTTCCTTCCCTTTTGCTGGTTCAGAATCCTGGAACTCCTTCCCTACAGGCACTGTGGGAGCCCCTTTAATCCAAGGACTGCAGTGATTTAAGAAGCCACCACCTTTTGCAGTGGCAATTAGCTAGAGCAATAAATGCAGGCCCACCAACAATGCCAACATCGTATGAATGAATAAAAAACAAGTGGGCCATGTTTAATACCTGAAGACTCCAGTAGGGGTGGCACGGTGGCTCAGTGCTTAGCACTGCTACCTCACAGCACCAGGTTCAATTCCAGCCTGGGGTGACTGTGTGGAGTTTGTACGTTCGCCCTGTGTCTGTGTGGGTTTTCTCCGGGTGCTCCGGTTTCCTCCCACAGTTTAAAGATGTGCAGGTTAGGTGTATTGGCCATGCTAAATTGCCCGTAGTATTCGGTGCATTAGTCAGAGGGAAATGGGTCTAGGTGGGTTACTGTTCGGAGGGTTGGTGTGGACTGGTTGGGCAGAAGGGCCTGTTTCCACACTGTAGGGAATCTAATAACATTCTACTATTCTCGTATTTTAGATGTTTTCGTTCCCTGAAAGGTTGTGGTCTCCACTTGCCACTGTCCTTCCAAACCCACCTGAGGTGATGGTTTTCACTGTGTCTTACCTGGAGGCAGGTAAATCCCACCCTCTCCCTGCGCTGATTGGCTGGTTGTGAGGAGAGTCCCCGCCCCTCTATGCTCTGATTGGTCGGTTTCCTGCCATGATTGACAGCATCTTACCGGTTGCTTGGAAACCGGGGCCTAGTGCGTTGCTCTGCACAAATGAAGCCTGAATGGATTGTTGTTGAAGTGGTGTTTTAGTGTGATTTTCTGCAAACATCTTTTGTTTACAGCTCAGCCTGGCATTTAATATAAAAATGAATCACGTATAAACAACAATAAGTTCAGAGGAGTGTGGCATTTTCTGTTTAAATTATGAATAGTACTCTGTCAGATCAAGACCCAGAAGAGGATTTGGACAGTGAAGATTCTTCAAGAATATTTTCAGCAGGAGAGGAAACACAGTGAGTTGGAGTTAACATCTGATTTTTATTTTAAATCTTGTGGCAGATTGCCTATATAAAGCCAATGTAATTCCTCCTTTAATTTTATTTCTTCTTGTACTTTTCAGAATATTTGTTGAGCAACAAAATAGATTCAATTCAGTTGCTGAGTTTTTCCTTAACCACTGGTAGTGTTTCTGTTTGCATTTGTTTATATTAAATGTTGGTGCTTTGCATTTATGCTGTTTAAGGTAACAGATATCATATTCTTACCATATCTAGGGTTGCTCTCTCATAAGAGAGGAGGTTTTTTTTTAGCATGTCTAATTTATTTAGGGGACAAATAATTACAGTTGGTGATCCATGGATAAATTAGCATTTCAAGGAGCTTTCAATTTTTTTTCCCTATATTATTTTGGCCAGTGCGAGTACTAGCTTTAGTTATGCTCTGAACTTTCCTCATTCTGTGCTTGTGTTCCTTTTGTTGCTTCCTGGAAACCTTTCTCTCCAACAGATCATGCTTTGCCAGACTGTGTTTAGGTTTACTCTTCTTTGTGTAATCTAAGGAATTGTGGACCATGGCAAATACCGTTGTTTTACCGCCACCAAATTGTTTCCTGACGCCAAAACATCAGGCACGATATCTGCAATTATTTTGGATGCTTTATTTTTGCCAGTTTTTCCCTAATTTCGGTCTGAGGAGCTGTGAGTTTGCCAGGGTGGAGATCGTGGACAATCATTTGCTTACATTGAAGGGAGCGATTTGTCATGAACCTCTGGCTCTGATGGTCACAGTGTTGTTCATCTTGACTGGCGCACCTCAGGCAAGCGGGAGAGGTTGAGAAGGAGAGTCCGTTATGGTAACCCCAGTCAGTGTGGGGTGTGAACCTACACTATTGTTGGTTGAGTGCGTAATAAATAATGACCAGGACAGTTCCCTTGCCCTTTTTGAAAGATTAGTGTTAGATATTTTACATCCACCTCAGACAGCAAAAGAGCCTCATCAGGTATTTAATGGCGTACCAATAAAGTGGCATCTCTGACAGAGCAGCACTTCCCTGTTACTGCATTGCAAATATCAACTGAGATTTTATGTTTGAATTATTAGAGTGAGGTATAATTACCAACCTTTTGACTCAAAAAGGTACTTCAATCATTCAAATCTCTCAGTGACGACTTGTGATTACAAGTCATGAATTATAATTACAAGAGATAGTTTTTAAAAATAATTTTTAAAAACTATTTTAAAAAAGCAATATCTTGGCGATCTGGTGCTACTTAATTAATTATTTGAATGCCAAGTAGACCCAATTCTCACAGATGAGACAGAAGGTTGTATGGTAAGGTTCCTCAATACAGTTTTCAGTGCATGATCCAGATTAAGTGCATTGTTGGGGAAAAGCTCCATTGCCAGAGAAATATTTGAATTCCGTTTTTATGTCCAGTGTTCAAGATACCATGGTTTGATTTAATGAGCCGGTGAGTTCTCTCTGTTTTCTGAATAAGCAGCTGGACTGGACTAGACTGGACTGGACTGGACTGGACTGGATTTTCTTGTTGTCGTTGTGTGTTTTATCTTGTATACTCTGGGCCTACATGCCATTGTACTGTTGTGCTATACGCTCACTCAAGTGGATGCAAAAGATCCTAATGTATTGTTTCAAAAACAGAAAGAGAGCTCTTACCATCATCTCAAATATTTATAACAGTGCTACAGGAGCTTGCTGTGTGCCAATTACACCCGTGTTTCCCATGTTACAGCCGTGTTTCCCATGTTACAGCCGTGTTTCCCATGTTACAGCCGTGATTCCCACGTCACACCGTGTTTCCCATGTTACAGCAGTGATTCCATCTCAGGATAATGCCTTAGCAGTTAAGTGCTTCTGAGCCTGTGAATTTAAGATTTTTTATTCACTCATGGGACTTGTGCAACCATGGCTGGGTCAACATTTATTGCTCATCCCTAGTTGCCCTGTGAGAAGGTAATGGTGAGTTGCCTTTTCGAACTGCTGCAATCTATGTGCTGGAGTTTGCCCCACAACTCCCTTAGAGAGGGAACTCCAGGATTTTGACCCAGCAACAGTGAAGGAACGACAATGTATTTCCAAGTCAGGATGGTGAGTGGCTCAGAGGTGGTATTCCCATTTATCTCCTACCCTTTTCCTTCCAGATAGAAGTGGTCATGGGTTTGGAAGATGCTGTATAAGGATCTTTGGTAAATTGCTGTTGTGCATCTTGTAGATAGTACACACTGCTGCTGCTGAGTATCAGTGTTGGAGGGATTAGTTGCTTGTGGATATAGTGCCAATCAAACAGGCTGCTTAGTCCTGGATGTTGAGTGTTGTTGGAGCTACACCCATCCAGGCTCGTGGGGAGTATTTAATCACACTCCTGACTTGTAGATGGTGGACAGGCTTTGGGGAGTCAGGAGGTGAATTACTCACTGCAGGATTCCTATCCTCTGACCTGCTCGTGCAGCTGTTATTTTTATGTGGCAAGTCCAGTTGAGTTTCTGGTCAATGGTAACTCCCAGGACATTGATAGTTTTGGTTAATAACCCCTACCTTTCCTTTAATAGAGTAAAACCAATAGTGATGTGGGGCATAATTTGGCTATACAGTTGTGCACGATAATTTTACAGAATACTGTGTCTTGAAAGGAAAATCTTGTACATTAATGTAATCTTGTAATTTTACTTGACATTCTCCTCATTCCAGGTTGTGTGACACTGGCAGGAGTTCAGAAGGAACTATTACACCCAACAAAAGATCGCGATTCGGGCGGAGATACAGAAATGGCTCAAATGAAGCAGCAATTATGATTCCACCAGAGGAGAAGCTTGTGCAGTCGGAGCAGAGAGCGAGAATACATGCTGCAAGTCAAGAGGTGAAGTGAAAATTAACGAACGTATCCACTATCGTGAAACAAGCACTGGAGCAGGTGCAAAACAAAGTCTCCAAGCCTGACACTCAAACCCAAAGCTTAAAACTATCAGAAATGTACAAGATAGACCTCAGCTTCTGGATGACATTAAGGAAGGTTGTGAATACATTGGAGAGAATGCAGAAACATTTGACCAGAATGGTTCCAACGATGGGAGATCTCAGTTGTGAGGATAGATTAGAGAGTTGGGAATGTTTTCGTTGGAGGTGAAAGGGGTATGGAGAGATTTGACAGAAGCTTTCAAAATCATGAGCGGTCTGGATAGAGTAAATAGGCAGAAACTGTTACAACCCATAAGGGGATCAAGAACCAGAGGGTACAGATTTAAAGAGTTTTACAAAAGAAAGAAATACCAGGTGAGAAATAACTTTTTCCACACAGAGTTGTCTGGAATGCACTGGCTGGACATGAGGTGGAGATGGGTTCAATTAAGGTATTTAAGAGAGCATTGTTACTACTTAATTAATCACCCAACATACAGCATTAGCAGGGAAGGCAGGGTGATCCCTGTTGTGGTACAGTGGTTGTGTTCTTATCCCTGGATAGGGAGGTCTGAGTTCAAGTCCAGAGCTGGGCAATAACATTTCTGAACAAGTTTATTAGAAAAGTAGGTTAACTTTTTTTTTAATTAAAATTTTATAAGGAAAGGTGGGAGTTTGGCAATTGGTCAGAATGCTCAGAGACTAGTACAGACATGATGGGCTGAATGGCATCCTGCTCTGTGATTCTGTGGAAAGAATGAACAGGCTGTAGCTGGAGGGGAAATGTGATGGAGGTGATTAAAATTAAGAGTGTGATGGATAGGGTAGTCAGAGAGAAAACATTCCCGCATTTTGTGGGGCAGGTCAAAACTAGAGTCCATAGATATAGGTTAATCACTAATTGATTCAAGAACGGATTATGAAGAAGATCTTTTTTACCCCCAGAGAGTGGTGAGAATGCGGAACTCATTAACATAAACTGTCGAGTCATACAGCTCGGAAACAGACCCTTCGGTCCAACCAGTCAATGCTGACTGTAATTCCAAACTAAACTCGTCCCACCTGCCTGCACTTGGCCCATATCCCTCCAAACATATTTTTATTCATGTACTTATCCAAATGCCTTTTAAACGTTGCTTTTGCACCCACATCCACCGCGTCTTCTGGAAGTTTATTCCACAGACGAACCACTCTATGGAAAACAAATTGCCCCTCGTGTAATTTTATTTAAGTCTTTCTCCTCTCACTTTAAAATGATGCTGCTGAGACGTGTGGTATATATGCATTTAAGGGGAAGCTGGATAAATACATGCAGGGGAAAGGAATAGAAGTTTATGCTGAGAGACTGAAGTAGAGATTTGGAGGAGGCAGGTGTGAAGAATAAAGAGCAGTTGGAGCGAACATCAGTTTCTGTGCTGTAAATCGAAACGCAATGTTTATTTTTTGTTCACCAGCTTTCTCCTCCCAGCTTCTGGGACACTTTGTTAAGATGTGGCCTCACAATTTCCAACACACTGTCCAACTGACCACTCTTTTAATGTGGGGCCCAACAGAGAGTGTAGGTGGCTATTGAAAGAGTAGGAAAGAATTCTGGTTGAATTTATTCATACCACCCTCTGTCCTATCGAGTAGAATTGCTACTAATTCAACTGTGCAATGTTGCTGTGCTTCAGCACAGCCTTACTTGCATAGAGGTGGAAGAGATCTTTGGGTAAGAAATCTTGTGACCATCAACCCCTTCCATTGACTATGACTGACAACGTGGCATGGCCTGATCAGATGGGTGAATGGGCCGAGGATTGGCAGATGGAGTTTAATTTAGATAAATGTGAGGTTTTGCATTTTGATAAGGCAAACCTTGGCAGAACTTAAACAGTGAATGATAAGGGACTGGAGAGTATTGCTGAACAAAGAGACTTAGTGTGTAGGTGTGTAGTTCTTTGAAAGTGGTTGACACGGTGGTGAAGGAGGCGCTTGGTGTGTTTGCCTTCATTGATCAGAACATTGAGTATAGGTGTTGAGATGTCATCTAGATGTCTAGCTGTAAAGGATATTGGTGAGACCCTTTCTGGCATATTGCATATAATTCTGGTTGCCCTTCTATAGGAAGTATGCTGTTAAACCTGAGAGGGTTCAGAAAAGATTATAAAGATATTGCTAGGACTGAGGGGGGTGGGGTTTGAGTTATAGGGAGAGACTGAATAGGCTGAGGCTTATTTCCCTGGAGTGTCGGAGGCTGAGAGGTGACCTTGTAGAGGTTTATAACATCATGAGGGGCAAGGATAGAATGAACAGCTGAAGTCTTTTTACCAGGGTAGGGGAGTCCAAAGCTAGAGGGCATAGGTTTAACATGAGAGGGGAAAGATTTAAAAAGGACCCGAGGGGCAATGCATTCACACAGAGGGTGGTGTGTGTATGTAATGAGTTGCCTGAGGATGTAGTGGAGGTGGGTACAATATTACAACATTTAAAAGGCATCTAGATATGTATGTGATTAGGAAGTGTTCAGAGAGATATGGGCCAAATTCTGGCAAATGGGACTCGGCTTATTTATGATATCTGGTCGGCATGGACGGGTTGGACTGAAAGGTCTGTTTCCAAGCTGTACATCTCTATGACTCTATGATACTTAACCCTCAAACTCGCTTGTTAAAACTGGTGTTGCATTGAGAGATGGCTATGCTCAAATTAACTGAGATATTTCCTACATTGCAACGGTGAGTGCACTTTGTAAAAATAATTAATTGATTGTAAACGTCAAACTTTTCTTTACTGGGCTCTGTATGCAGGTTGTGTGCTGCACTGGCTGACTATGTCTGCAATGCTGCAGTCTCTGCGGGCCCCTGCAGCACTGCAGTCTCTGTAGGTCCCTGCGATGCTGCCGTCTCTGTGGGCTCCTATGATGCTGCAGTCTCTGCGGACTCCTCTGGTGCTGCAGTCTCTGCGGGCTCCTGTGATGCTGCAGTCTCTGCGGGCCCCTGCGACGCTGCAGTCTCTGTGGGTCCCTGCGGCGCTGCAGTCTCCGCAGGCCTCTGCGATGCTGCAGTCTCTGTGGGCTCCTGCGACGCTGCAGTCTCTGCGGGCCCCTGCGACGCTGCAGTCTCTGTGGGTCCCTGCGACGCTGCAGTCTCTGCGGGCCCCTGCGATGCTGCAGTCTCTGCGGGCCCCTGCGACGCTGCAGTCTCTGCGGGCCCCTGCGACACTGCAGTCTCTGTGGGCCCCTGCAATGCTGCAGTCTCTGCGGGCTCCTGCGACGCTGCAGTCTCTGCAGGCCCCTGCAATGCTGCAGTCTCTGCGGGCTCCTGCGACGCTGCAGTCTCTGCAGGCCCCTGCAATGTTGCAGTCTCTGCAGGCCCCTGCAATGTTGCAGTCTCTGCGGGCTCCTGCGACGCTGCAGTCTCTGCAGGCCCCTGCGATGCTGCAGTCTCTATGGGCTCCTCTGGTGCTGCAGTCTCTGTGGGCCCCTGTGATGCTGCAGTCTCTGCGAGCCCCTGCAATGCTGCAGTCTCTGTGGGCCCCTGCAATGCTGCAGTCTCTGCGGGCTCCTGCGACGCTGCAGTCTCTGCAGGCCCCTGCAATGTTGCAGTCTCTGCAGGCCCCTGCAATGTTGCAGTCTCTGCGGGCTCCTGCGACGCTGCAGTCTCTGCAGGCCCCTGCGATGCTGCAGTCTCTATGGGCTCCTCTGGTGCTGCAGTCTCTGTGGGCCCCTGTGATGCTGCAGTCTCTGCGGGCCCCTGCAATGCTGCAGTCTCTGTGGGCCCCTGCAATGCTGCAGTCTCTGTGGGCCCCTGCAAAGCTGCAGTCTCTGCGGGCCCCTGCAAAGCTGCAGTCTCTGCGGGCCCCTGCAAAGCTGCAGTCACCACAAACGTAGCTGAGATTCTCCTCTCTGAAATGTTTAAGGAATGTTATGTCATTGAACATCTCAACTGGGCAACCATGTTGGTTTCTCTTTTAGCATTTTCTCTTTGTAGTTACCTTGAGTTTGTGATTTCTGTCCCACTGTAGGATGCTCCTGCGATGCAGGAACTCATTCGCTGCGTACCACTGGCCAGGATCAGTTTTGGGGACCTGCACTGGAAGGTGGCCAGGGCACATGTTAACCTAGCGGAGGGTTACCTGCAGATCAAAGGTAGGTGAAGCACCGAGGACTAGAATATGTGCTGTTGTCTGGAATTCCTGTGCTGTATCACTAAAATGTGGACAAAGGAAGGTCTTGCATGCGCTTTTGTAAGCTTGGGACGTCCAGTGGTAACATTTCAAGGATCACGGACAGGCACTGGGTGGAATCTTCAGAAATTTAGTTCTGAAGGAGGGTCTGTGGACCCAAAGCGTTAACTCTGATTTCTCTCCACAGGCACTGCCAGAGCTGCTGAGCTTTTCCAGCAGTTGCTCTTTTTGATTCTAATCTCACACTTTTCTCCGTACTCCTATACTTGAGTACGCGTGACAATAAAATCTAAGACTTCCAGCATCCGCTTTCGATTTTTTTACTGGGCAGAATCTTCTGGATCTTGAATCTTCTGCGGAAAGGCTACTTAATTGGACAGTTTGGAGAAGCATTTTGTGCTCTAATAAATCCCTGTGAAAGCACTTCTTTAACTTCCCCTCTGTTATTCTCCTGCTGCAGTTCAGCCTGTTCGCATTTTATTGATATACTGTAATCCATCTCTATTAAAAATAACTTTTCATAATGTTTATCCTCCTTTAGCCTTGCTTCTTTCTCGATATTTCAAGTTACTAATCCTAAATATAACATAGAGCACAGAGCAGAGACAGAAGCCATAAAACCCAAACTGCTAATGCTGCACATGAGCCTCTCAAACCCAGCATCATTCTTCAATGCCCTTTCTTAATGAGCTTCCTACATGCATGGTAGCCAAATAACATTGTTACAAATAGCATTGTAATCAGTGACCAACTGAGGTCTGGGTACAATTTAAACCTGATTTCCTTGCTTTAACCTTCCACTAAGAATATGCAACAAGTACTGGCTAAGCTAACGATGCCCACGTCCCACAGTCTGAGTAGAAAGGCCCAGGGTTAATCACTTGGCCCTGCTACCGATTTTAGGCCAAATATTGTGCACTCAAGGATCATTATCTAGGCTGCAATTGTTCTCAGCTCCAGTTGAGGGGCTCTTGTCGGGCAGTGGTAGTGTCCCTACCTCTGCATCAGGACGACCCGAGTTCAAGTCCCAGCTGCCCTGGGGTATAATAACAGGTTGGTTGGGGAATCTATTTATCCTGAGCTCGAGGCAAAATGATAAGCAATACCCAGCGAGGTCATAGGGTGATACAACAGGGCGAGGAACACAAGGTTACAGCTGCAAAGAAGACGCACAAAAAGCAAGATCTACTGAGCGGGACCTTGTCTTTTGCGAGGGCAGTGTGAAACAGGCTGATATACTCGAACAGATTGATGTTCAGAAGGAGGGTGTGTTGGAAATTTTGAAAAACATGCGAACAGATAAGTACCCTGGGCCAAGCAGGATATACCCAAGGTTGTTACAGGAAGTGAGGGAAGAGATTGCTGTGCCCTTAGTGATGATGTTTGTGTCCTCACTGGCCACTAGACTAGTACCAGATGTTTAGAGGGCAGAAAATGTTATTCCCTTGTTCAAGAAAGGGAGTAGGGATAAACCTGCGAATTGCAGACCAGTCTTATGTCGATAGTGGACAAATTATTAGAGAGGCTTCTCAGAGACAGGATTTATGGTTATTTGGAAAACCATGGTTTGATTAGAGATAGTCAGCATGGCTTTGTGAGGGGCAGGTCATGCCTCATAAACCTGAATGAATTCTTTGAGGATGTGACAAAACACATTGATGAAGGTAGAGCAGTTGATGTAGTGTATATGGATTTTAGCAAGGCATTTGGTAAGATTCCCAATGGTAGGCTTAATCAGAAAGTAAGGAGGTATGGGATACAGGGAAATTTGGCTGCCTGGATACTGAATTGGCTGGCCCTTGGAAGACTGATGGTGTTAGGAGATGGAAAGTATTCAACCTGGAACTCGGTGACCAGTAGTGTTTTGCAGGGATCTGTCTGGGACCTCAGCTCTTTGTGATTTTTATAAATGACTTGGATGAAGGAGTGGAAGAGTATGTTAGTAAATTTGCTGATGACATGAAGGTTGGTGGAGTTGTGGATAGTGTGGAGGGCTGTTGTAGGTTGCAAAGGGACATTGACAGGATGCAGAACCGGGTTGAAGTGGCAGACGGAGTTCAAACTGGAAAAGTGTGAAGTGGTTCATTTTGGAAGGTGGAATTTGAATGCAGATTACAGGGTTAAAGGCAGGATTCTTGGCAGTGTTTAAGAAGAGAGCGACCTTGGGGTCCATGTACGTAGATCCCTCAAAGTTGCCACCCAAGTTGATAGGCTTGCTAAGAAGGCATACAGTGTATTGGCTTTCATTAGCAGGGGGATTGAGTTTAAGAGCCACAATGTCATACTGCAGCTCTCTAAAGCCCTGGTTAGACCACACTTGGAATATTGTGTTCACTTCTGGTCGCCTCATTATAGGAAGGATGTGGAAACTTTAGAGAGGGTGCAGAGGAGATTTAGCAGAATGCTGCCTGGATTGGAGGGCATGTCTTATGAAGAAAGGTTGGAGTGAAGAAGGATGAAAAGTGATTTGATGGAGGTGTACAAGATGATGAGAGACATTGATAGAGCGGACATCCAGAGACTTTTTTCCCCTGGTGGAAATGGCTATCGTGAAGGGGCATAATTTTAAGGTGATTGGAGGAAGGTTTAGCAGAGATGTCAGGTAGGTTTTTTACACAGGAGTGGTGAGTGTGTGGAATGCACTGCCAGCAGCGGTAGTAGAGTCAGATACATTAGGGACATTTAAACGACTCTTGGATAGACACATGGATGATAGTAAAACAAAAGGTATTTAGGTTAGTTTGATCTTAGAGTAGGATGAAAGGTCAGCACAACATTGAGGGCTGAAGGGCCTGTACTGTTCTATGTTCTGTGTAGATTAGATTTGAAATTTGAGAGGTTCATTCAGAAGACTAATAACAGCAGGGAAGAAGCTCTTCTTGAAATTGTTGGAACTTTTTAGGAAGCCTTTTGCCTCTGACAAAACAAAGGTTCCACCCACTGTATAAATGCACGTTTTTCTTTCAAATCCCCATTGCTTATCCTGCACAAGCCCATAATGTATCCAATTTCCACTAAAGCCATTTTGGTATTTAATGCCAATTCACCAGTGTGTGGAAATGGTTCAAAAGACAGCGCAGTAATGACAGCTTACCTTCTCAACAGCTCCCTGCTTCCCCCTCACTCAACAGTCCCTAAAATTCTGTGTTTTATCCATGTATGAGGAAATGGGTTCTGCTGGGAATCAAAGTTATTTCAACTCTGAAGAAAGGTCACTGGACTCAAAACACTAACTCTCCTGTCTCTCCACAGATCTGCTGAGTTTCTCCAGCAATTTCTGCTTTTTAATCCTGATGGAGTTTTCTGTGGGTCCGTGAATCTAGGGGTGAGGGGAAGAGTCATGTTGCTTGTCAATAGTCCACTCAGACTTTGAAAGCCTGTATAGGGTTGCAGTGCTGCATGTCACCTGTGCTACACTTCCCAAATGTGAATCGATCCCCAATCTTAAATGTGGCCAGTTGAAAATAAAACCAGTTCTAATAAGGTGGGTACAGTGGCTCAGTGGTTAGCCCTGCTACCTCAGGCCACCAGGGACCCTGGTTTGATTCTAGCATTGGCTGACTGTCTGTCTGTACAGAGTTTGCACATACTCCCCGTGTCTGCATGGATTTCCTCCCACAGACCAAGGATGTGTAGGTTAGGTGGATCGGCCTTGCTAAATTATCCACAATGTCCTGGGATGTATAGGTTAAGTGGATTAAACATGGTAAATGCGGGGTTAAGGTAGGGAATGGTTCTGGGTGGGATGCTGTTTGGAGGGTTGGTGCAGACTTGATGGGCCGAATGGCTTCTTTCAATACTGTGTGGCTTCTATGATTCTTCTAATGTTCTAATAAATATGTTGCCTCTGTTACTTTCCCTTGTTCTCAGTTTATTTCTTTGCTGAAGCAAGTCATTTCCTAACAAGCAATCCACTGTTTGATTATAAAACATGATGGTGATGAAACTACTTCCGAGGAGTGTGTTGTGGGCTCATGTTGACAGACTGCAGACTGTGAGCCAAGCTATTTCTGGCATCTCCCGAGACCTTATGCAGCCTAGTCTGACAACTGCTATATACATTGGAGCATTCCACCTATGGGGTTTGAAGTTCGGAGAACGGTCCATGGCGGGGGAAACGTATCTGAGAAGGATTAACCCCCTTTGCCCACACATGTCTTTAGATGCGACTGAAAAATACTTGCCTGCTGGGGTGTTTCTGCCCATTCCTGTGCACAAGTCAACATTACTCACTTATCTTCCTCCTCCTCCTAAGCTGCATACGTCAATCAGGCTGGCATATTTAAGCTTCACATGGTTAGTAAGCTGAGTTTGAAACTGAACAGCCCACTGGGTCCTCATTTCAGGTCTCTGCTGAGGTCACTGACCTCCATTGGGTTTTTCAGCAATCTGGCAGTGGTTTCGTGGTCATCATTAGACACTTAATCCTAGATATTTAGTGAATGCAAATTCTACCATCTGCTATGATTCGATTTGAACCCAGGTCCCCGAACAATAACTGAGTTTCTGAATTAACAGTCTGGTGATAATACCGCTAGATGGTCCCCTCCTCAGTTGAGTGTGGTCTTGGGATAAATCAGTAGTGGACGTCCACTGAAGTGTCCTTCTTAACTACAGCTAAAAGGGCATTTTTCCTGGTAAATGCACGTGTTTGTGGTGTTCATCACAGGTGAATCGCTAGCTGGATATTCATTGTCATGCCATGTAGGGTGGGTGGAATGAAAACTTGGGACATAACTGGGCAGCTGCTGACCCATCCAGTGGGGGAGGGAGGGGGAAGATAAGGAATGGTTAGCAATTTTAAATCGCTGCTGATCAAAAGTAAAGTGTAATCTGCAGCAGTAAGCCAAAAGTTGCACAATCGTTCTCTCACAAGCCGTACTGCTCCCACAGGACAGGCCCCGCAAGCAAAGCTACACTGTGAAAAGGCCAAAGAGATCATGTACTCAAACACTCGGCATCCAGTTTCTGAGGAGGAGAGGAAAGATATCCTCCGAAGTTTGATTGCCATGTTCCTCACACTGGGTAAAGCGATGGTGGGACTTCAGAAATATCCTTTTATTGTACTGATTGCACTTTACAAGACCTACGACCACTTTTTGAGAGAATAAAGTCCGGTCTACAGCCATGTAGTTGCTGCTACGTTATAGAAACATAGAAATCAGGGGTAGGAGTAGGCCATTCTGCCCCTTATGCATTCACAATCGGTGCCTTGCATTTTTTCCACTGTTGACCATTCAGCATAGAGTCATAGAGATGTACAGCATGGAAACAGATCCTTCACAGTTCTATTGAAACAACTGGAAATGTAACCACTACTCCTTTTCTCAATTCTCCTTCACCGAGCAGGAAGAAAACTTTAGAAATGGTGTTCCTATCGTGCCTTTTGCAACCTCAGAGCATACTTTATGGTTGAATAAGACATCAAGGAATAGAGAGCAGGAGTATCACGTTGCTCGAGGATCTGCCATGATTTTATTGAATGGTGGAACAGGCCAAAGAGATCAGATGGCTACCCTTCCTCCTATTTTCTTTGTTTTTACATTAAACAGTTTTATGTGTAGTCATTGCTGTAATGTAGAGAAATAGAGAATCCATGTACCCAGTAAGGTTCCATAAACTATGAGAACAGAGCATCTATTTCTGTGATTTGGCCACAGGTGACAATTAGTTAGGATGCTGAGAGAATAGTCAAGAGAAGTAAGATGCAATCTCTAACATTCACCTGATGACAGATAAAGCCTTAGTTCAAAATCTTGTCTGAAAGACAGCTGTTTCGATAGTGCAGCATCCCCTCACTCCCGCAGCGAGGCCACGAGTCTAGAGCTTGTGCTAAAGTCTCTGTAGTGAGACGTGAACCTAGAAAGTTGTAGGGGCAACTGTTTGATCAACTAAGGTGCCAATCAAGCAATCTGGTTGGTGTCAAGCTTCTTGAGTGTTTTTGGAGCTGCACTCATCCAGGCAACTGGGGGAGTATTCCATCACACTTCCCACGTCTCCCTCGTACCTGGTCGATAGACTTTGAGGTATCAGATGTGCTTAATGTAGACAATTGTTCCAGCAACTGAACTGCAGAATATACTTCAGTGAATTTAAACTGTTGAAACTCTTCTCTTAAAAAATCAATGATGTGGAATTTCATTGGATTCACATATTCTGAATCCACACACGCCTGTCATTTTGTTAGTTAATTTTCACAACAAAAGAAAACAGACATTCTCATTTTTTTAAAAAGGGTCAAATTTATTTGTTTAAGCCCCTCATCAGCCAGTTATTTGCACTCTCACCTGAAGGGGACCATCTTCAAATCCTAATGTCTGTTAGCAATTAACAGCAGTAACATCAAACTAGCAATAAAGTGTGTTACTGCAACAAGTAACTCCCCTCTTGACTTCCCAAAGCAATTCCATTATCTACAAGGTATAAATCAGGAGTGTGATCAATTACTTTCTACTTTCTTGGATGAGTGAAGCTCCAAAAACATTCATAAAGCTTAACAGCATCCAGGACAAAGCAGCCTGCATGATACGCACCACGTTCACTTCCTTCACCTGTGATGCACAGTATCTACAAGATGCACTGTAGCAACTCAACAAGGCCAACTAGAAGGACAAGGGCAGCAGATACATTGGAACACCACCTCCTGCAAGTCCCCCTCTCAGCAACACACCATCCTGACTTGGAGCTATACGGCTACTCCTGCATGTCATTGGGTCAACATCCTGGAACCCGCTCCTAAATAGCATTGTGGCTCAATCTATAGCAGTTCAAGAAGGCAGCTCACCACTGAAATGACTCCCCAGAGGCCAGTATTCAGTCACCAAATCACCCTTTATTTAAACATGGAGAGTCCTTGATCCAGCTCCCTCAGAGCCAGCTCTCAGAGTGAGCAGAACCTCTGACACCTGTTTTTTTTTAAATTTCCCCCCACACTACTGCCTATTGTGGTTATTTTTCCCCAGCACCCATGTCGTGTGTGTGCAGGTGTCGGACGCAGTGAAGAACAAGTGCGTAAATATTTATTTATATTCCATCACCAGGAAGAAAGGAAACACTTGAGTGGCCAGTTACAAGCAGCGCCCTTCTCGAGAGAGAGAGAGGGCAATGCTGCATGATCAAAAGGTGAAGGAGAGGACGCTCCTGTTTATTTTATGTTTTTTTCACAAAATGGAGAGACATTCCTGTTCTTTGTTTTGCACAGAACCTCTGACACTCCTATTTATTTTTTTTTGTTCACTCCAGTTTATTTATTTTTTGTTTTTTTTTACCCCCACACTACCGCCTAACTGCGGTAGTGCATATTTTCACTCCAGTTTATATCTGTCAGTCAGGGCTCATTGATTGGATGAGGTTAACAGCTCCAAACAGAAAACTTATATTCTGTAAAGTCCACCTGGCTGACTTTGTTACAATTACTATCACCACCACCTGCTCAAGGGCAGCTAGGGGCGGCCTGTAAATGCTGGCCAGCCAGTGGTGCCTACGTTCTACAAATGAATAAAAAAAGGCAATTTAAATTAGTTAGCAATCCGATTCACCCACCTTCTTAAGGGCATGATTTGGAGACACTGGTGTTGGAGCTGGGTGTACAAAGTTAAAAATCACACAACATCAGGTTATAGTCCAACAGGTTTATTTGGAAGCACTAGCTTTCGGAGCACTGCTCTTTCATCAGGTGGTTGTGGAGTACACAATTGTAAGACACAGAATTTATAGCAAAGTTTGCTATAAATTCTGTGTCTTACAATCTTATTCTCCACAACCACCTGATGAAGGAGCAGCGCTCCGAAAACTAGTGCTTCCAAATAACACTGTTTGGCTAGAGCCTGGTGTTGTGTGATTTTTAACTTCTTAAGGGCAATTTGGAACTGGAAATAAACACTAACCCAGTCAGTGATGTCAAGCCCTGTGAAAGAATTAAATAGTTAGGAGCTCAGCCTCAGGCTACAGGCCTGGAGTCAAATATAGTCTGACCCAGTAAGAATGGCAAGTTTCCTTCATGAGTGATTTATTTGGGGTTTTTTTTAACAACACTCAGATGGATTTTCATTTGTATATTTTTAATTTTTTTTAGCTGAATTCATATTGCCCATAGAGAGCTTTGATCCTGTGTTTTCATGGCATACGAATTGAATATCATAGCCGGTACTCTCAATGGTTTAGATTGGAGCAGGAATCCAGGATATTCAGGCAAGCTTTAGTGGCTCATAACTGTGGTGTCAGCCGAATTGTCGATTGCATTGTCAGGTGCCAAAGGGCTACAGAGGTGGAGGAAGGAAGTAGAGTTGATCTAAAAGATTGGCTAAGGTCCTACAGAATGGCAGGACAAGCTTGAAGGACACTTGGGCCTACCTATGCCCTTTTTGTTTTCTTCGACAGAGAATGTCCTCTACACATAGTCTGCTTTCCCTTAACTTTGCTCACTCTGAAAGAGGCAGAGCAAAACCTGCTCAAGTCGGAGAAGGTTGTAGATGAGCTTCGACAGGCCGAGGAAGTGCCACTGGAAGAGATTAGACGAATAAATGCTGAAATTACTTTGACCTTGGGAAGGTAAGCGCTAAGATTTGGAAATTCCATTTGTGCATGTGTCTTAAAATGTATATTTTTGCAAAATCAAATGCATTCAAATATTTGTTCAAAGGCTAGCCACACTCCGAAAGGATTCTGACGCACAAGTCACAATGGAAGGATGGTTGAGCATGAAGGAGCCCAGCTAATAAGCTTTAAAATATGAAAAAGGCTTGCATTTATACATGACCACGGGATTTCCCAAAGCACTTTAAAGGCAATAAAATAATCTTGAAATGTCATCATAGCCGTAATATAGGAGATGCAGCTGCCAATCTGTGCACAGCAAACTCCCACAAACGAAAACCTGACTCCACCATTGCATATTTTAAAATTAAGTATCGTAATGACATTACTGGAGTGTGGTACAATGTTGTGCAGATCATAGCTTCAAATAATGCTCGCCTCTCTGTGCTGCAGGGTGAACTGAATCAGTTGTGATAGCAGTGGGAGTGCTTCTCCTGGTCTTGGTGAACCTTTACTTTATGTATTCAGTATTGTCACTGGACTGCTGTTTCAGTGGGGAGAAAGTGAAGACTGCAGATGGGTGGAGATCAGAATCAAAATGTGTGGCGCTGGAAAAGTACAGTCTGTCAGGCAGCCATCTAGGAGCAGGAGAGTCGACGTTTCAAGCATAAGCTCTTCATCGGGAATTCCTAACAATGGTGACCTTGAAACTATCATCAATAAAAATCCATCTGGTTAACAAGGGTGCTGAGAGAAAGGGAAATGTGTTGTTCGTATCCTATCTGTCTTACATATAACTCTGAAATGGCCGAGGAAGACACACAGGTCATTTAGGGATGAACAACAAATGCCAGACTTGCCAGGGATTCCTACATCCCATGAAAGAGGAAAGAAATTCCTGGGACATGGGCACGATTGTATAACTTACCTGGTTAATATATAGCATGGCTATAGGCCTGGAGTCAAGTGTAGTCTGACCCAGTAAGAATGGCAGGTTTCCTTCATGAGTGATTTATTTGGGGTTTTTTTTTACAACACTCAGATGGATTTTTATTTGTATATTTTTAATTTTTTTTTAGCTGAATTCATATTGCCTATAGAGAGCTTTGATCATGTGTTTTCATGGCATACGAGTCGAATATCATAGCCGGTACTCTCAATTGTTTAGATTGGACAGGAATCCAGGATATTCAGGCAAGCTTTAGTGGCTCATAACTGTGGTGTCAGCCGAATTGTCGATTCCATGCTTGCCTGTTCTCAACTGCAATGCCTTCCAAAGTCAGATAGCCTGCTGCCCAGTCCAGTGGCCCCCTCACAGGAGCAAGTGAGATCTGCAGCTGCTGCAGATCAGAGACGAGAGTGTGGTGCTGGAAAAGCACAGCAGGTCAGGCAGCATCCGAGGAGCAGGAGAATCGACGTTTCGGACATAAGCCCTTCATCAGGAAGGGCTCACAGGAGCCTTGAGCTGTTGCTCATTTTCAAACAATGAACTAACTGAAACCAGCACCTTGGGGAGGGATAGGAAGGAGTTGGGTGGGACTTAAAGGACTGCTTCTTTGGAAATATTTTGTTAAATACTGTTTTCTAATCTTCTCTGCAGCCTTTACAAATAAACTATAGTTCTTGATTCAGCAACTTTGTTTTGTTGGATTCAAGAGTGACCAAACAGCAAGTGACCTTCGGAATAGGTGTTGGGATATTCAATACAGTAACAGATAGCACCATAAACATAAGACATAGTGATAGATTGGTGTACACTCAAGTCCAAATTGATTGCTCAGAAGTGTTTATCTGCATGCCAGTAACTTCACTTTAATTTTAGTCCTGCTTTCTGAACAGCAGAGAGACTCTCAGTGTTACAAAAATAAAAGTTATTTTTAAATTAACCAACAGAGGGGGAACAAGGGTCACAGTTCAATTCTAAAATGCATCAAGTTGTACACTTTGAGAATATGACCTCATTTTAAAACATTGTCAGGAGAAGATTAACATTTAAGAGAATTGCTCAAAATATGGAAGAGTTTGGATACTCGAGTAGAGTTGGAATAGATAGAGAGGGACTGAGTATAATTAGTAACTGAAGAACCCAGATTTTAAAAAACTGGTTACAATAACAGAGGGTAGACAAGGAGAACCTCTTTGTTTGCAGAGTGTGATTTTGTTGTGATCTGTAATGTTCTGCCTCATGTTGGAAGCAGATCAAATGGTAACTTTCAAAGGGAAATTGGAAAAGTACTTGAAATATTTGCATTTGGGGCATGAGTCAGGAGGGATTGGAGCAAATTAACACCAGAGTTTAATACTGGCCTCCAAAGAGTCTGGGAATGTACTTTCCTAGTCAAGAATTTTATTTCATTTTGCACATTGCAGAACTCTAACACCATTGATATGTGTTCCACCTGTAGGTCCATCCAGTCAAGTCATAGAGATATACAGCATGGAAACAGACTTTAGATTAGATTACTTACAGTGTGGAAACAGGCCCCTCGGCCCAACAAGTCCTCACCGACCCGCCAAAGCGACAACCCACCCATACCCCTACATATACCCCTTACCTAACACTACGGGCAATTTAGCATGGCCAATTCACCTGACCCGCACATCTTTGGACTGTGGGAGGAAACCGGAGCACCCGGAGGAAACCCACGCAGACACGGGGAGAACGTGCAAACTCCACACAGTCAGTCGCCTGAGGCGGGAATTGAACCCAGGTCCCTGGCGCTGTGAGGCAGCAGTGCTAACCACTGTGCCACCGTGCCGCCCAGACTTTTTGGTCCAACTCACCCACGCTGACCAGATATCCTACACTGACCTAGTCCCATGTGCCAGCATTTGGCCCAATCCCTATCTAAATTCTTCCTATTCATTTGCCCATCCAGATGCCTTTTAAATGCTGTAATTGTAGCAGCCTCCACCACTTTCTCAGGCAGTTCATTCCTCTGCATGAAAAAGTAGCCCTTTGTTAACTCTTTCCTCACACACCTTAAACCTATGCCCTCTAGTTTTGGACTCCCCTACCTGGGGAAAAGACCTTCACTATTCACCCTATCCATACCCCTCATGATTTTATAAACTTTTTTAAGGTCACCCCTCAGCCTCCAACACTCCAGGGAAAACAGCCCCGGCCTATTCAGCCTCACCCTATAGCTCAAACCCTCCAACTCTGGCAACATCCTTGTAAATCTTTTCTGAACCCTTAAGTCCTCACCCATTTATCCCTTAATTAACACATAATCACCATCTCATCCACAGTTCCATTTGGTTCCAGGCAACCTTGCCAGACCTTAGCAGATTATAATATTAGACTGCTCTTTACAAAGAGGCAGAATAGACCAAATGGCCTCCTTCTATACAGTATGATGATTCTGTACCAAGAAGTGAGCACTTTTGCAGGTGCCAATACAAGAAGCCAGGTTTCACATGTGACCCTCTTACAACTACTCTCTTAGTCATTGCCAGTGAGACTCTGTGTGCAACTCCGCTGAGGAGCCCAGTAGATCCTTGGTCTCTGCTGAGTTACCTGATTGTACATGGTGGGACTGGATACTGCAGTTTGAACTCAACATCGGAGGACGCTAAGAGGAAGAAATGTCTAGCCAGGCTTCTTAAGACCAAGTCATTATTCAGTGATTCTTGTTGAAGAGTGCACGGCTACTCAAGGGCTCAGTGCATCTGTGATGCCTCCTGTAGTTGATTGCCTCTGTCAGTGTTCGCTATCTATATCAGCACACGACAGTTGGCTATTTAGGCACAATCCCAGGTGGTATGTGGTATTCATAGAATCGCCAACTCATGGATTAACTCATCAGGACAGGAAAAGAAAGTATCAACTTGTCATATACTGTTACATTTTGGATTTAGTACTTGCTTTAGTGACACATTTGCTTCTCTAACATGTTCTCCATCAATGTCTTCTTCTGTTTCTGTTGTGTGTTTGAGTTTTCCTCTTGCTATGCTGATCTGTGGCTGGGTCTTCCTGAGACTCAATGAGGCATGGTGCATCCTACTGATGTACTGATTGCACCTACCTATGGCTGCCAGCCTGAGGGGGAAATCCAGCCTTGATTGGTCACAGGTTGTGGAGAACCCTCTTTAGTTTTGGAGAGAGAGAGAGAGAGAGAGAGAGAGAGAGATTTCGTGGAGTCCGGTTTGAGAATCACAATTCTGCTGTGGCCCTTCCAATGTTGCCAAACTCAATGAATTCTCTATCTTGGTCTCCCTTCCCCCTGCCCTGCCCCCATTTGAAATGGGGGCATCTATCACCAGCCTGCGTCTGGCTGGGATAGCCCGATCCCTCTGTTACACTTTTGCTTTCAGGTAAGGGATAAGATGGGCTCACTTCCCTCACCAGCTGAGGTTACCCATCTTATTCCCTCATCTAAGGCTTGGTAACCCTCAGGTTAAACCACTGCCAACCATCTCTCAGTGTTCACCTTATCCAAGCCCCTCATGATTTTATTAACCTCTATAATGTCACCTCTCAGCCTCCTACATTGTAGGAGAAAAACCGTCCTGTCCTACCCAGCCTCTCCTTATAACTTGAACCTTCCAGTCTGGGTAATACCCTAAATCAAAACGCAGTTGCCTTCAATTAATTACCATAAGAAAGCAGTCCTGAAAAGAGTCCTTTGACCATTGCATTCCCTTTCTCATAAAATAGCATATGCTTCGAATTACTGCTTGAAATCTTCACTGATCTGAAGTTGTTGTGATTGTTGGCCATTCTTTATATCCTGGTCATCGTCCTGACATCAGTAAATGTGCCTTTTGTCAGTTTAAACTTAACCCTCATACCCGTATGTTCTGTTCTCGAGATTAGTCTTGAAACGGTGCTCCAGTTCTCTAAATTCTTTAAACCAGAATTCCTCTCTTTCGGATTTCATATGATGCAAAAAGGTTTATTTTCTCATAGCTAGCAGTGAGAGGGAACTGTGTCTAATTCCTGCAGGCTGGCCATCTATCCTTGTATTACAAGTCAATGCATGTCATGTTTGGTTTCCTGGTAACCAGGGCTACAAACATTCATACACGTGGAAATTACATTTAGTGTAATGTTAGAATACTAGTGGTAAATGGTGGTGTGTATTTGTCTCTAAGGTTTCACCAACAATACCTTGAAAGCTTCCAATCTTCCATAGTGGCTGAAGTTCAGTAAAGCTTTTGATAAAGATCCCCATGATAGGCTATTGCAGAAAATACAGAGGCATGGGATTGAGGGTGACTTAGTGGTTTGGATCGAAATTGGCGAACTGAAAGAAGACAGAGGGCGGTGGTTGATGGGAAATGTTCACCCTGGAGTTCAGTTACTAGTGGTGTAACACAAGGATCTGGTTTGGGGTCACTGCTGTTTGTCATTTTTATAAATGACCTGGATGAGGGCAGTTTGTAAATTTGCAGATGACACTAAAGTTGGTGCAGTTGTGGACAGTGCGGAAGGATGTTGCAGTTTACAGAGGGACATAGATAAGCTGCAGAGCTGGGCTGAGAGGTGACAAATGGAGTTTAATGTGGAAAAGTGCGAGGTGATTCACTTTAGAAGGAATAACAGGAAAAAAGAGGACTGGGCTAATGGTAAGATTCTTGGTAGTGTTGGATGAGCAGAGAGATCTCGGTGTCCATGTGCATAGATCCCTGAAAGTTGCCAGCCAGGTTAATAGGGTTGTTAAGAAGGTGTACGACATGTTAGTTTTTATTGGTGGAGGGATTGAGTTTCGGAGTCATGAGGTCATATTGCAGCTGTATAAAGCTCAGGTGCAGCCACACTTGGAGTATTGTGTACATTTTTGGTCGCCAAATTATAGGAAGGATGTGGAAGCTTTGGAAAGGGTTCAGAGGAGATTTACTTGGATGTTGCCTGTAATGGAATGAAGGTCTTATGAGGAAAGGCTGAGGAGCTTGAGGCTGTTTTCGTTAGAGAGAAGGTTTAGAAGTGACTTAATAGAGGCATACAAGATGATCGGGGATTAGATAGGGTGGACAGCAAGAGCCTTTTTCATCGGATGGTGATGGCTAGCATGACAGGACATAGCTTTAACTTGAGGGGTGATAGATATAGGACAGATGTCAGAGGTAGGTTCTTTACTCAGAGAATAGTAAGGCCGTGGAATACCCTGTCTGCAACAGTAGTGGACTCGCCAACAATAAAGGCATTTTTTTAGATTAAATTAGATTCCCTACAGTGTGGAAACACTGACTGGGTAGGTTACTGACCCTCTGAAGAGTAACCCACCCAGACCCATTTCCCTCTGACTATGGGCAATTTAGCATAGCCAATTCAACTGACCTGCATATCTTTAGACTGTGGGAGGAAACAGGAGCACCCGGAGGAAACCCGGGCAGACACAGGGAGAATGTGCAAACTCCACACAGACGGTTACCTGAGGCTGGAATTGAACCTAGGATCTTGGTGCTGTGAGGGCAACGGTGCTAACCACAGAGCCACCGTGCCACCCACTTAAATGGCCATTGGATAAACATGTGGATGATAATGGAATAGTGTATGTTTGATGGGTTTTAGATTGGTTTCGCAGGTCGGCACAACATCAAGGGCTGAAGGGCCTGTACTGCACCGTAATGTTCTATGTTCCCTTAAATTCTAACCCTATACACTGATGGTGAGGCAAAGGTAGTGTTTAGGGGCTAACTTGCATAAGAATGTGTGACACATATTTATTACATTAGTTGACTTTAGTTTGGTGCCAAGTCATTTAAATACAAAACAACCACGGTTATCCAAATGTCAATTATCCAAATTTCGGATTATCTTAACAAGATCTTAAGGTCCCGTAAAAATATTATCCATTAGCCAAACAATCAGTTATCTGAACAATCAATTATCCAAACAAATGACTCCCCGTCCGTCTCGTTTGGATAATCAAAGTTGTTCTGTAGATACTTTCACTTGCAGAGGTGATGCCAGTGAACAGTGTATCTGTTCAGGAGATACAGAAATTGAAGAATTTCACTAGTTAACTAAACTAGAGTCTTGCTGAAGAGAGAGGTAGCCTTTCAAAACGTTACGTTTTGCAATTATCTGTGATACCTGCACCAATCAGACTCCCTGCCAACTGATCAGCACTCATTTCTCATGCAGTCTAAATTGTTGTTTCCTTCTGAAATTTAGTATTCTTGCAATTTTGCTCTGATGAGTGCACATTGGAAATCTTCAACATCATGCCTTTTTTTGCAGCACTATTCAGCCTTTATATTGCCCCAGGACTGTTAGATGAACTGATTCTGAAATATAAATCACAGAGAATGTACATGTAAAGAATACTACTTTTTAGTCATTTGTTCCTGGATCTGGGTGTTGCTGGCTAGGCCAGTACATATTGCCAGTCCCTAATTGCCCAGAGGACAGTTAAGAGTCAGCCACATTGCTGGGCGTCTGGAGTCAGATTACCTTCCCTAAAGGATATTAGTGATCCAGATGGGATTTTACAACAATCTAGAGTCTTTATATGATCACCGTCTCTTTATTCCATATTTTATCGAACTCATATTTCACCATCTGCTGCAGTGGGATTTGAACCCCATCCCCTGAATAATGGCCTAACATTCTGAATTGCTACTCTAGTGACATTGCCACTATGTTGCACTTGAGCCTTCTCAAAGCCCTTCATACACCGCTCACTAAACCTCAAACCTCAAACCTCAAAAGTGACAAACCTCAAAAGTGACAACACCATACTGGCTGGAAAGCACTGTGAGATGATCTGAGGTTCTTAAAGGTTCTATATGAGTGCAAGTGTTTCCCTCCTTTTACACTGGGGAGTCCTTTTGACTTTGAGAATCGGGGAGTTGGCACTTTGTTTTACAGTTTCCATCGACCTTCAAACATTCCTTCCCTCTCTGCTGCTTCAGTGAAGTCTGCCACAGACCAGAGATTGCATTAACAGCCCATAGGCTGGCAGATATTTGGTGTACTCCTATTACTTTTCCAAAGAGAAAAAACTGAGCTATCATCTGTCTTTAAAAAGATTGCCAGCAGGTCAAGCACAGTTTGTGCACAATGACGTGACAATGTTCGCATTTGTTTAGCAAGTTCCACCCTCATCTCAAAGCACGGGTTTATGGCAAATTCTTTTACGGTGTGGTAGTGGAAATTGAGTCTGCCAAAGAAATAAGGGAAAGTAGATAAAAAGTCAGTGATAATGAATTTGTTTGGTGATCTGTGCAATAAAACTGTCATGAGCATGATAACTGAAGTATTTTCTTTCTTGACCTATTCCATGCTGTCTGGCATTCTGATGGACAGTTCACGAGCGATGTCGAGTGGACAGGAATTTAAAGTCGTTCCCCTAGGCCATCAGTTGTGTTTTCTCAGTTGGAGTCCTGCTCCCCTCAAGTAAAAACATCAGGGTGACTGAAAACAGAGTTTTTGTCTTCTGTCTCTGCCACAAAGGAGGGAGAGAGTGATGATGTAATAGAATGATGGAGGAATTTTGGGGTATTGTTCAGGGGGCCTCTTGGGGTGTTGTTCAGGGGGCTTCTTGGGGTATTATTGATGGAACTTCTTGGGGAATTATTAAGGGGACTGCTTGGGGTATTATTAAGGGATCTTCTGGTATTGTTCAGGGGGCTTGGGGTATTATTAAGGGGACTGCTTGGGGTATTATTAAGGGGACTGCTTGGGGTATTGTTCAGGGATCTTCTGGTATTGTTCAGGGGGCTTGGGGTATTATTAAGGGGGCTTCTTGGGGTATTATTGAGGGAACTTGGGGTATTATTAAGGGGACTTATTGGTGTATTTTCAGGAGGCTTCTTGGGTCAAACAAGAAGAGGGAGTTCCAAGCTCAGGATGTGCTGTTTTAGGGAATGGCTAAAGAGAAATTCTCAGATATGATGGGAGGGTGAACACTGAGATGGCAGTACTGTGGTGTGTTGGAGTAAATAAGGAGGAGGGAATATATTCGGGGAGAGTAAAGGATAGTAGGGCTTGTGGTAGTCTTGAGGAATGGGCAAGTCGATTCGGCTCCACTCCAAGGGGGTGCTGAGCACCTGCACCTTATTTGTACACCATGTGATCAATTGCAGTTTTAATGCTTCAAGGAACTAAAGTATGCCCCCCCCCACCCCCACCCCCAGCTTGATGAGAAGAAACCAAATCACCTGAAGGAAAGAGCTGCCTCACCCCCTTTACCAAGAAATTCACCAGAGAATGCTTTATTCTGCATTTTAATTAGAAAGTAATTTGTATAATGCCTTTCCCAGCCTGAGGATATCCATAGCCCAGAGCAATTCAAGGGTTTTTGGTGTAAGCACTTTTGTAATCCCACAGCTCATAAAGTAAGTGGTACCATCACTGGGCTAGTAATCAGAAGCTTAGACTAATGTTCTAGGGACTCAGCTGGTGGAATTTATATTCACTTAATAAATCAGGAATTAAAAGCTATTCCCAGTAATGTTGACTACACCATCGATTGTCATAAAAACTTTTAGGGTTTCCTAATGCCCTTCAGAGAAGGGAATCTGCCATCTTTAGCTAGTCTGGCCTACATGTGATTTCCGGCCCATAGCAATGAGATTGACTCTTAATTTCCCCCAGCAAGGTAAAGGGTACTTCTTTTTAAAAATCACTCAGAATGTGAGTGTCACAGGCTGGGCCAGCATTTATTGTCCCGTCCCTAGTTGCCTCCTGGAGAAGGTGGTGGTGAGATGCCTTCTTGAGCCACTGCTGTCCATGTGCTCTGGGTTGACCCACAATGCCCTTAGTAAGGGAATACCAGGATTTTGACCCAGCAACAGAGAAGGAGCCGTGATCTGTTTCCACGTCGGGATGGTGTGTGACTTGGAGTGGAACTTGCAGGTGGTGGCATTCCCATGTTTCTGCCACCCTTGCCCTTCTAGATGATAGTGATCATGGGTTTAGAAGGAACCTTTGATGAATTAGGATGGGCAACAAATTCTGACCTGCAAATGTGTTGCTGGTCAAAGCACAGCAGGCCAGGCAGCATCTCAGGAATAGAGAATTCGACGTTTCGAGCATAAGCCCTTCATCAGGATGAAGGGCTTATGCTCGAAACGTCGAATTCTCTATTCCTGAGATGCTGCCTGGCCTGCTGTGCTTTGACCAGCAACACATTTGCAGCTGTGATCTCCAGCATCTGCAGACCTCATTTTTTACTCGAACAAATTCTGACCTTGCCAGTGACAACCACATTCCATGAAAGTTAATAAAAAATGTACAGCAAGCTCCCATTAGCATCAGTGTGGGATCATGAATAAGATTGCCAGCTAATTTCATTAAATTTCATTTTTGTCCTGTCTGAGGTACAGTGTATACATTTAATAAAGCATGAGATGCCAAGTCAAATGGTCTCCAATGGGTTAATTTGAAGCTCTGTAGTACATTCTCAAAGTGGATTGTAAATTAGAAGTTTATTTTTATTTCCCCTAGTTGCACAGACAGGGAAAGGATGAGGTCATTCAGTGTCAAGCTGCTTATTAACCAGTGAGGTTGGAAACAAAGGATTCATTCACTGCATTCCCTCATTGAGTTAATTGCACAGGAAGAAGATGTCACACCTGAACTCAGTCCCACTTGCTGGGGATGACAAGGAAAGTTGGCAAAAAACATGGAGGAGAGAAAGAAAAGTATAAATACTCCCCTGGTTGAACGAGTGGTTTCTTATACTCCCAGGAGTATAAGGAGTCTAATCTTTTTATCATGTCCGTTTGAGTGGGCGTGAAGCTGTCAGATTGTTGAGAGAAGCCCAACAAGCTCCTTCTATGACCTTTTTAGGAAAGGAAACTAGCCATTTTATCCAGGGCGCTGGGCTGGCTGCCGGGCAGGCAGGAAGGTCAGTAGCAGAGGACTGTGCCTGTGGACTGGGGGGGAGGGAGAGAGAGAGAGAGATCATGGTGTGTGGGAGGTGGGGGAATGGGGAGAGACCACAGGGGAAACTGCTTCTTGTCATTTCCAGTTATTTTGAATCATAGAGATGTACAGCATGGAAACAGACCGTTCAGTCCAACTTGTCCATGCCGACCGTTATCCTAAATTAGTCTAGTCCCATTTGCCAGCATTTGGCCTACATCCCTCTAAACCTTTCCTATTCACATACCCATCCAAAGCTTTGACAAAGGATCAGTTAGTCTCAAAACGTCAGCTCTTTTCTCTCCTTACAGATGCTGCCAGACCTGCTGAGATTTTCCAGCATTTTCTCTTTTGGTTTCAGATTCCAGCATCCGCAATAATTTGCTTTTATCTGATTAATTAAGGCAGAGTGATAATTACAATAAATTTAAAACAAGATGATGCTAGAGACAAACCAAATGCCTGGAATCACATAATAGATGTAAGAGTCTCGAGCCAAGAGTCTAACCAAAGTAACAAGTAATCCAAAATTGTACAAACTAATTAAGGTAGAGAGATCATAGCAAGTTATCAAGGTGATGGTGTCAAAATAGGAGAGTAAGGAAGATTTTACAGATGTAGGACAGTATGATGGAGTAACATGTTACGTGATATGAATCCAAGATCATGGTTGAGGTTGGCTTTCTGAGTACGGAACTTGGCTCTCAGTTTCTGTTCAGCGGTTCTGTGTTGTTGTCTATTTCAAAGGCCGCCTTGGTGGATGCTCACCTGAAGATCAGAGGCTGAATGTCCTTGACCACTGAAGTGTCCCCCGACTGGGAGGGAACACTCCTGACTGGTGATTTCAAGTAAACCTGTTGGACTATAACCTGGTGTAGTGTGACTTCTGACTTTATTCATCCCAGTTCAACACAGGTCCCTCCACACCAGGGAAAACAGCCCCAGCCTATTCAGCCTCTCCCTATAGCTCAAATTTTCTAACCCTGGCAATAACATTGTAAATCTTTTCTGAACCCTTTCAAGTTTAAACAACATTTTTCCTATAGCAGGGAGACTAGAATTGAATGCAGTATTCCAAAAGTGGCCTCACCAATGTCCTGTACATCTGCATGACATCCCAACTCAATGCACTGACCAATAAAGGCAAACGTGCCCACAGAGTTCTAGGATGCAGCACTGTGGCATGGTGGTTAGCATTGCTGCCTCACAGCACTAGGGACCCAGGTTCGATTCCAGACTCGGGCAATTGTCTGTCTGGAGTTTGCGCATTCAGTCCATATCTGCGAGGGTTTCCGCTGGGTGCTCCAAAGATGTGCACGTTTGGTGGATTAGCCATGCTAAATTACCGACAGTACTCAGGGATGTGCAGGCTCGGTAAATTAGCCATGATAAATGCAAGTTTATGGGGATAGGGATGCTCTTGGGAGGGTCGGTGAGCCGATGACCTCTTTCCGCACTTTCGGGATTCTGGGGATTTTACGAACCAGGTGGAGTTTGATCACAAAGCAGAGAACGTTGCACCTCGGAGGGTTGGGCTTCCTGGAGATGAGGGCAGGTTTACTTTTGGGACTATAGAGCTAGTTGTGGGTGAGGTGCTCGCACTCTTTGGCCAGACGAACTGAGCTGAGAAAGTCCATGCCCTTTGGATACGTCTGCTGTCTCCGCGGAGAGCTGAGATACCCGGTCCCGCTGTTCAGCTCCAAGCACACTGACCCATTGGGAGTTAATCAGCAGCGGTGGTTCATGGCCAATACTGACCTGTGCATTCAGAAAAGAAGCTGAAATAGTGAGCCATATGAAGGGGAATACAGTCGATATGGGGAGGCTTATGGGCGGCATTGCGAGAGATGGGTAAGGCGGTGACCATTGGGTAGGAGGGAATTGGAGGCCATGGGGGTCAGTGTGATGGTGAGGTCAGTGGCTCAAGGGCTCAGTGACCACCCGTGCACACAGGCAGGTCATGCCCATCATGGGTATTAATGTTACCAATCTGCCTCTCAGAATGGAAGTACTTGCCCACTCTGTCCCTGTCCATCATGAAGTAGGCACCAAATCACAAATTCACTGAAAATCAAGTAATAAAAATCAAAATCTGCAGGCAAAAACCACTTGTCTGTGATATTTCTAACCTATTTTTAATGAGCTCCACACTCGCGGAGTTTTGCGAGGGTTCTCTGGAAAGGAATCCTCACATGAACGGGGGGAATGACTGCACCGGGTTAGGGTCAAGTTTCACATAATCAGATAAAATCCAAGATCTCGGAGGGTTGCAGGCTGGAGCGGGTAACAGGTTTTGCTGACCTCAGGTGTACATTGGGTCGAAAATGGGGCCTTGCAGGTCAGTGTTAGAATCACCAAGCCTAGAAGTAAAGCCATGAATGAGAGTTTGCATAACAGTTGTCTTGAAGCAGCAGCAGAGTCAGTTCCATGTTGCAGAGGTGGAAGTATGTGGTTTTTAGCGATGGTGTGGATACATTGAGCAGGAGTAGGCTATTTGACCCAGTGAGCATGCTCCACCATTCACTATGACCATGGCTGATCATCCACCTCAGTAACTTGTTCCAGCTTTTCCCCATACCCTTGAAGCCCTTTAACCTTAAGAACAGTATCTAACTCCTCCCTGGGATGTTTTTGGCTTCAAATGCTGGGCACTTGTGTTGGGTTCCTAAGAAATACAGAACGAGTCCGCAATCTTTTAGAATATCTTGTTTTTTTCCGTGTGTGTCGATTGCATGTTTGCCAGTTGAGAACTCCGCAACAATAGCTGTTTTCAGACTCTTTATACTTTTTTAACTCAAACTCCTGAACTTGCAAGTAATGGTCAGTACCTTCTGTTAATCTATTCTGCAATATCTTACAGTGACATACTGCAGTAAGTTATTGCAACTATTCCCCACACCCTAATTACAAAACCTCTGTAATAGTCTGTTTGGCAAGTACTACTTATCTGCGCCGATACAATTCCCCTCGTTTCGAGGGCACCCACAAGTCAGCTCTTTGCAGTAGCATTTGTAAGTCTAACGCTTGTTATGCTTTGGCCTCATCACACAATTTTCAACGTACTCTGCACCTGGTTGGATCAAGGTCAGAGTGATAAAAACAAGGACTGCAGATGCTGGAAACCAGAGTCTGGATTAGAGTGGTGCTGGAAAAGCACAGCAGTTCAGACAGCATCCGAGGAGCAGGGAAATCGATGTTTCGGGCAAATGCCCTTCATCAGGAATAGAGGCAGGAAGCCTGCAGGGTGGAGAGATAAATGAGGGGAGGAGGGGGAGAAAGTAGCATAGAGTATAACAGGTGAATGGGGGTAGGGGTGGAGGTGATAGGTCAGAGAGGAGGGTGGAGTCGATAGGTGGAAAGGAAGATCACTCTAGGTCAGGTATGATACCATGGTTCAGACAGTCTACCATGGTGACCAGGTAGAGGGATGGAGTCCAAAGCTAAGCAACAGAGTTCATGACAGGAGCTGAAGGCAATGGATTCCAACTTTCCCAAACCTTAATTGGAGAAAATTTCTGCCTGTTCTTTACTGAAGGTCATAATCTGACATGTTTGAGGCAGAGAAAGTGTCATCAGGTAGGACTAGATGTTGTTAGCTTATGAGTAGGAACTGACATGTTTCTGAGTGATACCATTGGGTGCAGAACGCCAGTGATAGATGGGTAAGGGTAAGTTTCCGCATCTGTAGCGTGTTACAATCAGGCAGGGAGAGGTAAATCAGTTTCCCCATTCTTTTCAACCTCCTCAATTCACCAAGACAAAGATTTAATGTTCTTTTTTAGCTCATAGCTATTAAATTTCAGCAAATTAAAAATGTTACCATTACACCAGTGCCACTCCAATAATAACCTTCCTCTTCCTAATTCTGATAGAAACAGTATCTTCTATTTCTTGTATGACCTTGCAACCTTAACAGTGTTTCATCTTCCTTTTCCTGTTTCCTCCTTGCAATATGTTTTCTGTGTATTTTGATTCCGATAAATGTGTGGCTGCAAGACAGGTGCGGGAACGGGAAATCTGAAACCAAACTGCACCTGCAAAGGCTTAGAAATCTTATCATTCTCTATCTTTTTTTGTGGAATAATGTCTTTTTCTACATTGTTTCTTTATTTATTCTTTCATGGGATGTGGGAGTTGCAGGCAAGGCCAGCATCTGTTTTCCAAGTCCCTTGAGATGAGGGTTTTGCTCAGCCATTTCAGAGGGCAATAAGAGTCATGGAATTGTACAGTACCCTTCGGTCTAACTTAGCCGTGCCAACCAGATATCCGAAACTGATCTAGTCCCATTTACCAGCACTTGACCCATATCCCTCTAAACCTTTCCTGTTCAGGTACCTACCCGGGTGCCTTTCATACTTTATGATTGTACCAGTCTCCACCACTTCCTTCCTCTGGCAGCTCATTCCATACACACACCACCCTCTGCGTGAAAAAGTTGCCCCTTTGGTGCCTTTTAAATCTTTACCCCTCTCACCTTAAACCTATGCCCCCTAGTTTTGGACTCCCCCACCCTAGGGAAAAGACCTTGTCTATTTACCCTATCCATGGCACTCATGATTTTATAAACTCTGTAAGGTCACCCCTCAGCCTCTGATGCTCCAGGAAAAATAGTCACAGCCTCTTCAGTCTCTCCCATTAGCTCAAATCTCCATCCCTGACAACATCATTGTAAATCTTTTCTGAACCCTTTCAAGTGTCACAACATCTTTCCTATAGAAAAGAGATGAGAATTGCATGCAGTATACCAAAAGTGGCCTAATCAATTCCTGTTCAGCCACAACATGACCTCCCAACTCCTATACTCAATGCTCTGACCAACAAAGGAAAGTAGACCAAACACCTTCTTCATTATCTATCTACCTGCAACTCCACTTTCAAGGAACCATGAACCTTACTCCAAGGTCTCTCTGTTCAGCAGCGATCCCCAGTAGGTGATCTTTGTCACTTCTTTACTCCAGATTTTATTGAATTCAAATCTCACCATCAGCTATGCCGAGATTTGAAGCCCCATCCCCTGAATAGTGGTCTGGGGTTCTGAACTGCTGCTGTAGTGAAATTGGAACTATGCCACCATTTGACCTTTTCATTGAGCCATCTCAACGCTTTTCATATATTGTTTACTGAACTTCAAAAGTGACAACACTTTGTTGGCTGGAAAGCACTTTGAGATGTTGAGGTTGTGAAAGATGCTTCGTGAATGAAAGCCTTTCCTCCTTTTACACTGGGGAGGTGTTTTGACGTTGAACATTAGTGAATTGGCTCTTTTTTTTAACATCTCCTGACTTCATATTTCCATTGACTTTCAAACATTTTCCTCTCTCTGAGCTGCTTCAGCAAGATTTGCCACAGACCGGAGACTGCATTAATACGGTCCAAAGGCTGGCGGTTAGCACTCAATCACGTTGCTGTGGGTGGAGTCACATGTTGGCCAGACCCAGTAGGAACAGCAGATTGCTTGCTCTAAAGCACATTACTGAACCATGGGATTTTAACAACAATCATGGTCACCATCAGTGAGAACAGCTTTCATAATTTTTTAAATAACCTATTTTTCCAATCAGTCTGTTCAGCGATGTTATGACACATGTCAGAAGCATATGAGACTCCAGTACAGAGGTAGGGACAATACCACTGAACCACAAGAGGACCCAAGTTGAGCTTTCAATCCCAGATTTAAGAATTGGATTCTGATTTCACCAGCTGCCATCCTAGATTTGAACCTGTCTCATCAGAGCATTAGGCCGGCCCTCTGGATTGTTAATGCAGTGATCAGTCCAATTACTAGGCAGGTATCTTGATCTCATAACCCTTTCATCCTCTGATTCTGCTACAGGACAGTGAGAGGCCATTCAGTCCAGCCTGACTACAATGATGCTTATAAAGCTCCACACTCTTTGCCTGAAGACTACACTTAATCTTAACATTCCCTGTTCAACACGATAGGAAATCAAGAAAATGAGTAAATCGTATTATTATGTGCAACTTCTGCCCTAGCAGATTTTCAAAGATAGTGACCTAAGAAAGTAGGGAGGGGAGAACGTACAAAGCACATTTTTTACTGGAGGCTGTATTGTAGAACAGTACAGAAATTCTCTATCAATTGAAATAACCAATTGCAGCTGTTGGAATTGGAACAGCACCCAGCTGCTGCAGTATAATTGCAGGAGTCTGAGACGCAGTTAATCAAGTTTTGCTGGAACCCGTCCACTTCATTTTAACCATTAGGAGCACCACAGCAGCAGAGATGTTTCACAATGATCAGCAAGTAAGAATTCATCCTCTAAATGGGAAGGCATTTAACCATAGAGTCATAGAGATTGTCCAGCTCAGAAATAGACCCTTCAGTCCAACTTGTCCATGCTGACCAGATGTCCTAAATAAATCTAGTCCCATTAGAGGCCCATGTCCCTCTAAACCCTTCCTGATCGTATACCCATCCAGATGTCTTTTAAATGTTGTGATTTTACCAGCGTCTACCTCTGGCAGCTCATTCTGTACACACACCACCCTCTGCATGAAAAAGTTGCCCTTCGGGTCCCTTTTAAATCTTTCTCCTCTCACCTTAAACCAATGCCCTCTAGTTTTGGACTTCCCCACTCTGTGGGGAAGACTTTGTCTATTTACCTTATCCATGCAACTCATGATTTTATAAACCTCTATAAGGTCACCCTTCAGCCTCCAACACTCCAGGGAAAACAGCCCCAACCTATTCAGCCTCTCCCTATAGCTCAAACCCTCCAACCCTGGCAATATCATTGTAACTCTTTTCTGAATCCTTTCAAGTTTCACAACATCCTTCCTCTAGCAGGGAGACTAGAATTCCATTCAATATTACAAATGTGGCCGAAACAATGTTCTGTACAGTCACGACCTGACCTTCCAACTCCTGTACTCAATGCACTGACCAATAAAGGGAAGCATACCAAACGCCTTCTTCACTACCCTGTTACCTGCGACTCACCTTGGAGGGGATGACCGTGCACTCCAAAGTTTTCATATTCAGTGACACTCCCCAGGACTTTACCATTAAGTCCTGCCCTGATTTGCTTTTCCAAAATGCAACACCTCACATTTAACTAAATTAAACTCCATCTGCCAATCATCGGTCCATTGGCCCATCTGATTAAGATCCTGTTGTACTCTGAGGTAACCTTTTTTGCCATCCACTATAACTCCAGTTTTGCTGTCATGTGGAACTTACTAACCATATCTCCTAAGTTCATATTCAAATCATTTAAATAATAATGAAAAGCAGAGGACCCAGCACCAATCCTTGTGGCACACCCACTGGTCACAGGTCTCCAAGCTGAAAAGCAACCCTCCACCACCATCCTCTGTTTGAGCCAGTTCCATATCCAAATAGCTAGCTTTTTCTCTATTCCAGTCTACCATGAGGAACTTTGTTGAACACCTTACTGAAGTCCATATAGATCCCATCCATTGCTCTTCCGTCATAAATCCCTTTGTTAATTAGAGTCATAGTGATATACAGCATGGAAACAGACCCTTTGGTCAAACCCGTCCATGCCGACCAGATATCCCAACCCAATCTAGTCCCACCTGCCAACACCTGACCCGTACCCCTCCAAACCCTTCCTATTCATATACCCATCCAAATGCCTCTGAAATGTTGCAATTGTACCAGCCTCCACCACACCCACTGGCAGCTCATTCCATACACGTACCACCCTCTGCATGAAAAGGTTGCCCTTAATCTTTTCTGAACCTTTTCAAGTTTCAACTTAAAAAAACTCAATTAAGTTTGTGAGACACGATTTCCCACGCACAAAGCCATGTTAACTATCCGTAATCAGTCCTTACCTTTCCAAATACATGTAAATCCCGGCCCTCAGGATTCTCTCCAACTTGCCCACCACAGTCAGGCTCACCCCTGTAAAATTTCCTGGCTTTTCCTTACCACCTTTCTTAAATAGTAGCACCACACTAGTCAACCCCCAGTCTTCCAGCACCTTGCCCTTCACTCTCAATGATACAAATCTCTCACTTCCCTAGCATCCCACAAGAGTTCTAGGGTACACCTGATCAGGTCCGAGGAATTTGCCCATCCTTACGCGATTTAAGATGTCCTACACCACCACCTCTTTTTTCAAGATAGAGTCATAGAGATGTACAGCATGGAAACAGACCATTCCACCCATCTCGTCCATGCCAACCAGACATCCCAACCCAATCTACTCCCACCTACCAGCACCCGGCCCATATCCCTCCAAACCCTTCCTATTCATGTACCCATCCAGATGACTTTTAAATGTTGCAATTGTATTAGCTTCCGCTACTTCCTCTGGCAGTCATTCCATACACGTACCACCCTCTAAGTGAAAAAGTTGCCCCTTATGTCTCTTATATATCTTTCCCCTCTCACCCTAAAGTTATGCCCTCTAGTTCCGGACTCCCCAACCCCAGGGAAAAGACTTTATCTAATTACCCTATTCATGTCCCTCATGATTTTATAAACCTCTATAAGGTCACCCCTCAGCCTCCAACGCTCCAGGGAAAACAGACCTAGCCTTTTCAACCTCTCCTTATAGCTCAAATCCTCCAACCCTAGCAACATCCTTGCAAATCTTTTCTGAATCCTTTCAAGTTTCACAACATCTTTCTGATAGGAAGGAGACCAGAATTGCATGCAATATTCCAACAATGACCTAACTAATGTCCTGTACAGCCGCAACACGACCTCCCAACTCCTGTACTCAATACTAGGTTAAAGGTTACATGACACCAGATTATAGTCCAGGGCAATTCACAAGGAAGAGGTATTAGAAATCCTGCAGAGTGTGAAAACAGATAAGTCCCCTGGGCCAGATGGGATTTATCCTATGATCCTCTGGGAAGCCAGGGAGGAGACTGCCGAGCCTTTGGCATTGATCTTTAAATCGTCATTGTCTACAGGAATAGTGCCAGAAGACTGTAGGATAGCAAATGTGGTTCCCCTGTTCAAGAAGGGGAGTAGAGACAACCCTGGTAATTATAGACCAGTGAGCCTTACTTCACTTGTTGGTAAAGTGTTGGAAAAGGTTATAAGAGATAGGATTTATAATCATCTAGGAAAAAATAATTTGATTAGGGATAGTCCGCACGGTTTTGCAAAGGGTAGGTCGTGCCTCACAAACCTTATTGAGTTCTTTGAGACGGTGACCATACAGGTAGATGAGAGTAAACCGGTTGATGTGGTGTATATGGATTTCAACAAGGTGTTCAATAAGGTTCCCCACAGTATGCTATGGTACAAATTGCAGATGAATGGGATTGTGGGAGACATAGCAGTTTTGATCAGTAATTGGCTTGCTGAAAGAAGACAGAGGGTGGTGGTTGATGGGAAATGTTCATCCTGGAGTCCAGTTACTAGTGGTGTACCGCAAGGGTCGGTGTTGGGTCCACTGCTGTTCGTCATTTTTATAAACGACCTGGATGAGGGTGTAGAAGGGTGGGTTAGTAAATTTGCAGATAACACTAAGGTCGGCGGAGTTATGGATAGTGACGAAGGATGTTGTAGGTTACAGAGAGACATAGATAAGCTGCAGAGCTGGGCTGAGAGGTAGCAAATGGAGTTTAATGCGGACAAGTGTGAGGTGATTCACTTTGGTCGGAGTAACCGGAATGCAAAGTACTGGGCTAATGGTAAGATTCTTGGTCGCGTAGATGAGCAGAGACATCTCGGTGTCCAGGTACACAGATCCTTGAAAGTTGCCACCCACGTTGACAGGGTTGTTAAGAAGGCATACAGTGTTTTACCTTTTATTAATAGAGGGATTGAGTTCCGGAACCATGAGGTTATGCTACAGCTGTACAAAACTCTGGTGCAGCCACACTGGAGTATTGTGTACAGTTCTGGTCACCGCATTATAAGAAGGATGTGGAAGCTTTGGAAAGGGTGCAGAGGAGATTTACTAGGATATTGCCTGGTATGGAGGGAAGGTCTTACGAGGAAAGGCTGAGGGCCTTGAGGCTGTTTTTGTTAGAGAGAAGAAGGTTGAGAGGTGACTTAATAGAGACATATCAGATAATCAGAGGGTTAGATAGGGTGGACAGAGAGAGCCTTTTTCCAAGTCTGGTGACAGTGAGCACGAGGGGGCATAGCTTTAAACTGAGGGGTGATAGATACAGGACAGATATCAGAGGGAGTTTCTTTACTCAGAGAATAGTAAGGGTATGGAATGCTTTGCCTGCCACGGTAGTAGATTTGCCAACTTTAAGTACATTTAAGTCATCATTGGACAAGCATATGGACTTACATGGAATAGTGTAGGTTAGATGTGCTTCACATTGGTATGACAGGTCGGTGCAACATCGAGGGCCGAAGGGCCTGTACTGCGATGTAATGTTCTATGTTTTATGATGAAGGGCTTATGCCTGAAACGTCGATTCTCCTGCTGTGCTTTTCCAGCAGCACACTCTCAACAATGTTCCAAAAGCTTTTAATTCAAATAAACCTGTTGGACTATAACCTGGTGTCATGGGACTTTTGATCTAGTTTCAGTTAGGAATCTCCCTGATTGTCCCACCTCCCTTTACTGGGGAATCTCAGGATGGTTTCTCCATCTTTGACTATGAACATGATTGAATTAAATTTGGTTCATTATATTTGTGTTACAGAAGGTCTTCTGACTCAGTGGATAGCCTCCCTGCCTCTAAGCCAAAAGCTCAGTGTTCAAGTCTTACTCCAGGACATAACCTCCAAGGAAGGTACAATCTTTCCAATGGTGACAGTGGGATAGATTCTTAGACAACAGTGTGTCAGGAAGAATATATGGAGCTTCTGCCATTACCAGCTGTAGCTCAAGGCTGCATGTAAAGTGTGGGTCAGATTGGTGGCAACACCACATGGCACAATCCCTGGAGTGGATTAAGGACCTATTGCCAATGCCCTTCCTGTGCTGGAGGTCACAGGCATAGCCCACAACAGGCAGAGTTATGCTGCACAGAAACAGCCCCTTCAGTCCAACTCATCTGTACCAACCAGACATTCTAAACAGATCTAATCCCATTTAGCGTCATAGTTGCTGAGAAGATTCATGTTCCAGAGACGTCAGAAGGCTTTGGTGTAGAGAAAGGTCAGTGAGACCACATAAAGTAACATAGAACGTGTTTAGCCATCATGTTTTCCACTCTGAGTAGACTATGTGTATTTTGAAATGACAGACATGCTGATGTCCCCAAGAGCCACTCAGCCTCCTCATTGGAGAGGGTCAACTGATTTCATTTCATAAATTAGAGGTCATTCAGGTAGGTCCAAGTGTGCGCTGTAGTGCATCATGGTGGATAGCACATTAGCGACCATCTCTTCCAATTTGTATTCCCATCGCTCAAAATTTGAACATCGGGTTGGAATTGGTCTGAAATATACTGCAGCTGAATGAATGTATCTGTAATCCTCCAGGTTGTACATGAAGGAGAACAAGGCAGTAGAAGCTGTGGCGTGTTTTGAGAAAGTGCTGCAAATGGTGAAGGTCGATAAGGGTGAAAGCAGCATAGAGTGTGTCTCTATCTATCGGGATTTGGCAGCAGCAGAGCGTGCTAGAGGTGCCCATGACACCAGCACACAGCTTCTCATGGAGGTAAGAGCTGAGGTGACATCATGGTCCATTTGGACTCAGCATCATGGGCAAGAGCAGAGAAATGGTCAGAAGAAATCCCCACTGAATGTTGTCATTCTTCAGTTTCTAGATGAGACCCCTGGGTGAAATTTCAGATCCAGTGAGATGAGTTGTAGCTCAGCGAATGAGAGAGTACTGTTGCTGGTTGGCTAGAGAGTGATGGTTACAGAAACATGAGGAGGAGAGCAAGGGGCTTCCCCTCAATCTACTGCAGCGAGGGTCAATGCAAACAAAAGGAAAATACCTCATTTTCTACTCAGGCACTTTACACCCTTCAGGACTCGATGTTGAGTTCAACAACTTCAAACACAATCTCTCTCCCCCGTTTTGATTAGCCCACCCTCACTCCCTGATTTATTTACATAGAAGAATAGAATTCCTCCAGTGTGGAAACAGGCCATTTAGCCCAACATGTCCACACTGACCCTCCAAAGAGTTTCCCACATTGCTCTACATTTCCCCTCGCCAATGTACCTAACCTACACATCCCTGGACACTATGGGCAATTTAGCATGCACATTAACCTGCACATCTGTGGGAGGAAACCCACCCAGACGTGGGGAGAATGTGCAAGCTCTACACAGACAGTTGCCCAAGGCCGGAATTGAACCTGGATCCCTGGTGCTGTGAGGCAGCAGTGCTAACCACTGTGCCACTTGCATGAGTTCACTCTCAACAAAGCTAGCCTATTTTCTGCTGCTTAACCTCGACTCTCTATTTGTATCTCCTCTCCTACCATTAGCACTCTGTTTGCTTTGGCCACCTTTCCTGTTTGTTCCCTGTGCTCCTTCTCCCCAATTTGTCAGCTTCAGAGAAACCATCAGTTGTCCAGCCTCCTTCAGTTCCAAACAAGAGTCAGAAAGGACTCTAAACATCCATTCTGTTTCTCTCTCCACAGGTGCTGCCAGACCTGTTGAGTTACTCCAGCATTCCCTGTTTTTCTTTCAGATCTCCAGCAGTAATTTGCTTTTTGTAAAAATCAATCTAACTCAGCCTTCACGAATTCAATGAACCCAACCTCAACTGCTTTCTCAGGAAGAGCATTTCACCAGCTAAGCCTCTGAGGGAAGCAAATTCTCATCTCTATCTTAAATGGAGACTTCTTATTCCTAAATGGTGCTTCCTGGTTCTAGTCTCCATGAGGAAACACCTGATATCCAACCTATGCAGTCTCCTCATGTAGTAACTGTATATCTTTCAAGGAGGATATGATGGAGCTGTATGTAATGTTAGTTAGGCCACAGTTGGAGTACTGTTTACAGTTCTGGCCATCACACTGTAGGATGATATGGTTACACAGAAGACTCACCTGGAGTCTTGAATTGCTACCTGGACAGCAATTCAATTGTGAAAAGAGGCAAGTCAGCCTGGCATTATCTTCCTTAGAGTGGATAAGGCTCAGGGGGACCTGTTTGAGGTGTATAAAGTTCTGAGGGGGGGCGGGGTTAGACAAGGAGAACCTTCTCCCCTGAGGACAGGGGTCAGAAACCATCAGCACGGTTTAAGGTAAGAAGCAGGAAGTTTACGGCTCCACAAAGCTGTTTGTGTGGAGTTTGCACATTCTGCTCTTGTCTGGGTGGGTTTCCTCCCACAGTCCAATTCCCACAGAGGGAATTTGAGGAAACATTTTTCTCACCCAGAGGTTTATGAATATCTGGATTATGCCTGAAGGGATTGTAGAGACAGGAAACATAAAGACATTTAAGGAGCATTTAGCTAAGCATTTGATACACCATTGCAGATAAGGCTACGGGCCAAGTCCTGGAAAATGAGATTAGAGTTTGATGACAGCTGGGCGAAATAGCCTCTTTCTGTGCTGTAAAAGCTCTGTGACTCTAAGTTGACACTCATTCTTCTAAACTCCTGTGGGTGAATCATGGAATCCTTACAGCATGGAAGCAGGCCATTCAGCCCATTGAGTCCACTCGTAACCTGTGAAGAGCATCCCAGCCTGACCTACCACACCTCTCCTATCCCTGTAATGCCCCTATTTCCCATGGCAAATCCACCTAGCACACACCTCTATGGACACTGTGGGGCATTCTGGCATGGTCGTTGTACCTAACCTGCACACCTTTGGACTATCTGGAGGAAACCCATGCAGACACAGGGAAAATGAACAAATTCCATACAGACAGTCAGCCAAGGCTGGTTTAACCTGTTCACCTTCCCTCATTAAATAAATACTGGATCAGCCAAGACTTTTGTGCTTGAGTTTCTGGATTAGGATTTGAACCCCAAACCTCCTGAGTTGTATGTTGAGACTACAGAATTGGTTTGTGTTAACTTTCCATGATCAAAAACACGAGTCATCAAGAACTTCCTCATTTCTGTTTTTAAAAACAAATCAGAGCTTCTTATGGTTTCTGATTTTATTTTTATAAATATGATCACCATAAGTTCGAGGATCCTCACTTAAATAGACAAGCCAAAACAATTGGCCACTCACTCTCATAAATGAAGTGGCAGCTCACTGCAGGCTTAGGCATGGTTAATATGGTCAAAATAAAAACCGTCTCAAGGAAGTTAATATTGGGCATGTGCTCTGTAGGATTAGCAAACTTCACAAAGCAATGTATTGGAACGTTTAATGTTCAATCTGTCTTTCAAATTGATGAATGGCTGTGCCCACACACCCTTGACTGCTAATCTATTTTCATTTCACTTCCAAGTGCTAGACTTACAGGAGATTACAATAAATATATCTCCATTTTATCCCTCGATTCAATTAATCCCAACCACACCCACTTTCCTCTGAGAGCTGAATATTTGGAACTTCACTCATCTGAATATTATTAAAAGAAGCTCTACATTAATGGTATTAGCAGATTATTTTAAAATGATGCCCTAAACAATTTCATTTACCAAGGTTAAGAGTAGAGAACATTTGCTTCCACCTCCATAATGGAGGCATATAATCTGTTTTCAAAACATAATTGTTCAGAGTTTTGGTGGAATGGGGTTATAGGAACATAGGAACAGGAGGTGGCCATTCAGCCCCACCATGCCTTTTCTGCCATTCAATGAGATCTTGGCTGATCTGTGACCTAACTCCATATACCTGCGTTTGGCCCATATCTCTTAATACCTTTGCTTAACAAAAATTATCTATTTTAATTTGAAAGTTAACAATTGATCCAGCATCCACTGTAGTTTGTGAAAAAGAGTTCCAAGCATCTACCAGCCTTTGTGTGTAAAAGTGCTTCCTAACATCTCTCCTGAATAGTCTGGTCCTAATTCTCAGACTATGACTGATTGTTCTAAAATCCCTAACCAGTGGAAGTAGTTTGCCAACCCTGTCATTTCCTGTTAATACCTTGAAGACTTCAATCAGATCAATCCTTACCCTTCTGAATTCTGGAGAAACAGGCAAAATTTGTATAGTCTGTCCTCATAATGTAACCCCTGCCATCCAAGTATTATTCTTATAAACCTACGTTGTACACCCTTCAATCTGTCCTTCCTAAGGTGTTGGGCCCTGATTTGCTCACAGTGCTCCAAGTGTGGTCCAACCAGAGTTTTGTATAACTGCAGCATAAGGTCTTCATCCATGAATTCCAGTCCTGTCGATATAAAGGTTGCAATTCACTATCTGCTTCAAGGTGGGTTCACAAGCTGAGAGTTTGGTGTCTCGAGCTGTGATACTCCAGAGTGGTCACTGTGGAGCCCCAACCGAGTTAAAACAGCTGTACCCCTCTTTAACAAGGTCCCTACTCTGACAGCTCCCTCCTACACTCTGTCATCCCATTGTGACTGAAAGGCCAGGTGCACCCAATTTTCAAACCTCGGTATGGGGTCACATTTGGGGGGATATGTTTGGGAAACACTGCTCTGCCTCTGTTATGGACTAGGCCAGACCACTCAAAACACTCTTGAGCAGGCAGCCCAGATCTAAATTTGCAATTTGTTTTGGTAAGTATACAGTGAAAATTGCCCGGAGTAAGGTAGCTAGGTTGACTACTAGATTTTAAAACAGACAAAAACTTATTCACAAAATTACACAATGAAACACAAAGAACAGAATAAAGAACCCCTAAGAACTCAGTCTATCCAAACTAGACTTTATTATGCTGTTCCGAATATACACAACAGTCCCAATAAGCAAACTCCCTTTAAAGACCAGTATAAATGGAACACATATTTACACATTGAAGTTGAAGGCCAGAAAGAGAGAGAGAGTTTTCACACAGCTCCCTGTTGAACACCAGTTCAAGACTAGACTAAACTACTAAGCTAGAGAGCTGACCACTCCCCTTTTATTATACAGGTCACTTCTAAAACACGACCACTTTGACCTGAAGTCGCATCTGTTTACCTATAAACAAAAGGCCTGTCAAAATCCTTTTCATCTCTGTTCCAAGCCAGACTGATCGGAGCCTGACCTGGTTTATTCCCCCTCTGAAAAATAGCAAGGACAGAGTATCCTTGAGCCAAGGAACAGCTTTTAGGAAAAAAAACTGGACTAGCTTTGTGACACCTCTGTTGATGATCCAGTCAAATGGAACTGGGCTGCAGATGTTACAGAGCTCTGGGACTCACTTCTCAGTCTGTGCAGGGTCAGTTGATTGAAAGAGGCAACGGGGAGGGTTCAGTGCCTGTGGGACCCAGGAAGAAAGTACAGTAAAATAAGGATTGCTTATCCTGGTCACTGACATGTGGTTGTATGTGTCCACATTCAGCTGTGATGCCCTCATAAGAGATGAATAACAAAACAAAAGGCATTAAATGTGCAGCTGTTGCATTGATATGCTGATAAATTTTCCATGTAGGTTGTGGCTTCTTCAGTTGGATAGAATGTTTTTTCATTCCCCCACCCAGGTAGCATCTCATACAAGTTACCATCCACATCAGCAGCTTGGGCTGATAAGTAAAGATAAAGTAGCCTTATTCCTACTGAACCATAGGGCTGCTTCCTCATTAGAGACAGCAAGACAGGTAGTGGTGGTTTAACCTGAGGGTCAGGTGAGGGGATGACATTGAGAAGGAGAGTTCTTCATGGTAACCTCAGCCAGAGCAGGAATTGAACCCAAGCTGCTAGCATCTCTGCATCACAAACCAGCCATCCAGCCAACTGACCCCAACTCCCTGATGCTAAGTGGCAAATGATGTTAATGCTACACAGGTGGCAGGCAATGACCACCTCCCATGAAATCTCCCTCACAAGGTGATGTCAACCCCTGCCCATGAATAGAACAGGAAGGAGGAACTCCTCCAGTCACCAGGTTAGTTGTCTCCTGTACTCACTGTGGCAGCTCATAGAGTCAGCATGACAGCAGCGAGGGAGTCTCTGGATCCTCACTTTGTGCCAAGGCAAGGAGATTTGTCCTCTGGTGGTGGGAGAGTGTTGGGGAAAAGGAGAGAGTTGGCTATTAGATGGTCGTTGGAACAGGTGAGATGAGGTGAGGTGCCATGCCACGCCACAAGATAAGGAGACAAAGGCTACAAATAAGAGAGAGCAGTTTTAAACCTGTCAGAAAAGGAACATCCAGCTAACAGGAACCCAAGAAAACTTAAAATCCGTGAGGAGAATAAATTATTTGCAAATAAATGGGGAATGAATAGTTTAAGGTTTTAGAAATTCAGGAGCTGCAATAACTGGAAACATTTAGCAGATCCTACTGTAAGACCGTAAGGGATAGGAGTAGAAGTAGGCCATTCGGCCATTAAATCTGCTCCACCACTCAGTGAGATCTGTTCATCCTCACCTGTATTTTCCTGCCTTTCCCCCTGACCCTTGATTCCTTTACTGATTAAAAGTTTATCTCAACCTTGACCTTCACATCCCAGACTCGACAGCCCTCGGCAGGAAAGATTTCGCAAATTCACTACCTTCCAAGAGAGGAAAGTCCTCCTGGTCTGTTTTAATTGGGTAGCTCGAGCTCGAGAGCCTGGGGAGGAAGGGAGGCTACAAAGTGAGAGGAGAGGTGCAGCGTGTGGGGCTGTAAACGTTGTGGAGGGAGGAGCTGTCAGGGGAGATTGAGAGGCTGCAAACTGGGGAGTGTGGCTGCAAACTGGGGAGTAAGAGTCTGCAAAGGATTGAGAAGGGAAGAAATAGTTTTAAACTTTACAACAAAGGAATCATCACCCAACCGGAAATGGGAAAATTGAGGTCATGAATTCCATGTAAATCAGTGTGGAGTCTCTTGGTTAAAGCTGCAGGTGATCAGGAGCTACAATGTGAAATGTGGATATTTTAGTAACCAGCACTAGCTATTATCTCACTTAATATCAAGCAGCTGTATTCCCTAAAATTTGTCATCTGTGTGTTATCACATCTCAAAGCATCTTACATATTACAAATTACTTAAGGTGCAGTGATAAGTGTTTGAGGTAACCACGCAATGGTTTAGCTGTAACCCCACTAGACCATGAAAAAGCATGTTGAAGATGTTGATTTTTGTGTACTGAAGGGTGTCAGTATTCTGTACTTTCTTCATAAAAGTATTTGCTAACTTATGCCTGTTGTCCATGTCAATTTAAATATTGAGATGTATAAGAAGCTAAGGCATACCTTGTGTATTGTGGATGTAAGTTTAAAGGAACGGTGATACTTATTGTGGACATTGAAGAATTTTCCTAATTTGCTTCAGTGTGGGTCCAATTCCTTCATAAACCAACACAAATTCAGATGGTGTTTTTACTAGGTGACTGCATTACCTAATGAAGGAGTTAATGATACTGCAAAAAGGAGCCCCTGAAAGCCAAAAAGTAGCCCCTGAAAATCAAAACTGGGCCCTGCTGATAATTTCAAGAAGGATCCTTGACAAATAAAAATTATTTTGAGTCCTCTTATAAGAGCATTGAGTATAGGAATTGGGAGGTCATGTTGCAGCTGTGCAGGACATTGATGAGGCTACTTTTGGAGTACTGCGTGCAACTCTGGTCTCCCTGCTATGGGAAGGGTGTTGTGAAACTTGAAAGGGTTCAGAAAACATTTACAAGGATGTTGCCAGGGTTGGAAGGTTTAAGCTGTAGGGAGAGGCTGAATAGGCTGGAGCTAATATCCCTGGAGCATTGAAGGCTGAGGGGTGACCTTTTAGAGGTTTGTAAAATCATGAGGAACATGGATTGGATAAATAGACAAGTTTTTTTTCCCCAAGGTGGAGGAGTCCACAACTAGAAGGCATAGGTTTAAGGTGAGAGAGGAAAGATTTAAAAACGGCCTAAGGGGCAACTTTTTCACACAGAGGGTGGTACATGTGTGGAATGAGCTGCCAGAGGAAGTGGTGGAGGCTGGTACAATTGCAACATTTAAAAGACATCTGAATGGGTGTATGAATAGGAAGGGTTAGAGGGATATGGGCCAAATGCTGGCAAATGGGACTAGATTGGGTTGGGATAGCTGGTCGTCTTGGACCAGTTGGACTGAAGGGTCTATTTCCATGCTGTACCTCTCTATGACTCTATGACAAGACATCCCACAGGACAATAAATGGCCAACTTGCTATAAAGCCTGCCAACCCCAAATCAGCTTAATCTACCACCTCTGGACTCATAGAAGACAGTCATCCTCACCTGCAATGCAGGGGCAAGCAGAAACCACTGTGACCTGGGCAGCACAGCTTAACTTGCTGCATGGATTTAGGCCCCCTTTTTAAAGGATAATGTTATCATTTAATATTTTGAGATTTAATGTCATTTATTTTAATTTGTAAAATTTGCTCAGTCCTACATATTACTGTCACTGAATGGAGTTTCTAATGTCTTGTACTCGGACATAACTCTGTAGAATTTCTCCAGTGTTCCACCATGATCAGTTTCAGTCTCCTGGCCTGCAATAAGGGAGCTGGCAGTTCCAGCCCTGTAATGTAAACCTGGATCTCTTGTGTGTTTAACAGGCTCATTCCATCATACTGACTAATGCTGCCTCTGGAGAGGAGGAGGGACAAATAACTCATGCTCTAGCAGAGGCCTACGCATCCACTGGCAGGGCTGAGGATCACTGTAAGTCTCTTAGAAGCATTTCTGTGCCCCATCACAGACCCCAAACACCACCCGTTTCTTTCCTCAATCACCCCTGTGTGTAAAATCATGCCCTTTCTCAAAACATTCCTACAAATATCGCTTCTTAAAAGTCCTCTTTCATCCCACTGTTGGTGACTGTGCCCTTCAGCTGCCTCAGCTGTTGTTTAGAACTCCCTCCTTAAAGCTTTCTAATGCTCTGCCTTTCATCCTTTAAGACCTACCCCTTCTCCCCAAGCCTTTGGCTCAGTGTTGGTTTTCTTTAAGTGCCTGTGGTGTAAAGCACTTTGGGGAATCTTACTATGTTAAAGGCACTATATAAATGTACATTTGCAGCTCTGATCTTTGGCTCCCAATCAACAGGCAGACACTGTGTTGCTTTGAAAATAAAACAAAGAACTGCGGAAGCTGGATATCTGAAACAAAAGCAGAAATCGCTGATGAACCGCATCAGTGGGGAGAAAAATTTCAAATCCAGTGACTGTCATAGGACCAGACTCATTGTGAACTCTGCTCTCTTCACACAGATGCTGCCAGACCTGCTGGGTTTCACTACTGATTTCTGTTTTTGTTTCAGTGTTGATTGTGTTGTGTGAACTGTCTGTGACAGAACCAGGTTTTTACTGGGAGGAATGCTCTGCATTGTTGATAAGAGCAGTATGCATTGTTTTACAATGCGGTCCATCATAGACAAAGGCTGTTCTTTGGGCAATATCTCTGCCTCAGGCTTGCTGCAGTGCTCCAGAAAGGCTCAGCGCAAGCTGGAAGAACAGCAGCTCATTTTCCACTTGGGGACTCAATATCAAGTTCAAAAGCTTTAGGGCTTGAGCTCTCCCATAACCTTACTCCTACCCACACTGACATATAGGCAAAAGTGAGGATTGCAGATGGTGGAACCCAGAGTTTAGATCAGAGTGGTGCTGAAGAAGCACAGCAGGTCAGACAACATCCGAGGAGCAGGAAAATTGACGTTTTGGGCAAAAGCCCTTCAACAAGACCTTGTTAGTCTGCTATTGCGCACAACCCATTGTTAGCCACCAACAGTCCTCGTTAATAGCTATTCACCTTCCTAGCTAAATCATTAGCCACTCCTTTGTCTGTCCAACTGTTCTCTCTCTGTGTGCTCTATTCCCCCCTATCATTTACTCCTCTCCCTCACCCCCACCCTATCTTCTGCTTATAAACCAACATTTTCCTCGCTACCATCAGTTCTGAAGAAGGGTCACTCGACCCGAAACGTTAACTCTGATTTCTCTGCACACATGCTGCCAGACCTGCTGAGCTTTTCCAGCAACTTCTGTTTTTGTTCCTGATTCACAGCATCCGCAGTTCTTTCAGGTTTTTTTTTACCATTCATCATAGTTTCAGTGAAGTGAAAATTTAAAAGTGATTGTACAGGAAATCCAATCTTGAAGGAGTTTCAGATTTTCCTTTCCCCTGCTCACTTGGTGCCCTGGTCTTAAGTCACCATAACTCTCAACCCAGAATGTCCACTCTCATCCCCATCTATCTTACTACCACCCTCCCCGTCACATTTATTCACATTATTCCAAACCTATCTTTAGCTACATTCCAAAACTCTCAATTCATCTTTGTTATTCTCCCTTTCTACACTTTCCTTCTGTGATATTTTGTTGCAAAAAACTTTCTGTACAATATCATGATTTGGAGATACTGGTGTTGAACTGGGGTGTACAAAGTTAAAAATCACACAACCCCAGGTTATAGGCAAAGATGAGGACTGCAGATGCTGGTAACCAGAGTTTAGATCAGAGTGGTGCTGGAAAAGCACAGCAGGTCAGGCAGCATCTGAGGAGGAGGAAAATCAACGTTTCAGGAAAAGCCCTTCATCCCTTCAACACCAGGTTATAGTCCAACAGGTTTAATTGGAAGCACTAACTTTCGGAGCGCTGCTCCTTCATCGGGGTGTGACAGCCACCTGATGAAGGAACGTCGCTCCGAAAGTTAGTGCTTCCAGTTAAACCTGTTGGACTATAACCTGGTGTTGTGTGATGTTTAACTTTGGACAATCTCTGTTTGTATTGAGATCATTTGTGTAGTGAGCACAACAGTAAAACTGTGTTTTTAGTGCTCTTATTTATATGTGACAATATCTTCACAAATGTGGTAATATCCACTAATTGCAAGGTTGTTTGGATCTTTTAGATGAAGCAGAGAAGTTCTACAAGCAGTCCCTGCAATGTTACCAGACAGCCTTGGGAGCTGAACATGCAACATCCCTCTCAGTCCTTGATGATTACTGTCGATTCTTAATCCTGACCAAAAATTATGCGGTAAGAGGAAATACTCAGATTTTTGTTGGATTTCTTTTTTTAGATTCCAGCTTTTGAATGGTTTCTGACTTTCGGGAAAGCAGGGAACTGGAAACTTTTGGTGATAAATTGAGAGTGCGCAAGAATCCAGTATTTGAGGTGGGCAGAGATCTGAGAGGTTTGTAGAGCTGGAAGAGGTCACTGAGTTAGGGGGGTGCTTGAAAACCAACATAGGCACCTTAAAATGGAGGTGGGGCTGGGTTTATTTCGGCGTAAATGCAAGTTAATGTTGATTGTGTGTTGGCTGCAGACTGCCTCAAGGTTACTTCACGAATCTCTCCCGGCCAAGCTTTCGACATTTGGAGACTTCAGCGTCGAGGTAGAAGAGACGTATCATCTGTTTGGAGGAATCGAATTAGCGGAGGGGCATCAAAAAGCAGCTTACAAAATGTTCAAGAAGGTGAGTGCTGAGTGTGTGGTGGAAGAATGTAATCATTGACACAAAGTATTCTCAACCAGCATTTAAACCCTGACGACCTGATCATCTATTGTAGCGCTAATAGTGGGAACCTTGCCGTTCCAAAATTGGCAGAGTCACCCTCCCTTGTGATAAAACGGTGACTACTCTTCAAGAGCAGAGTACTTCACTGGCATTGGTATATCCTCACAGCGTGAAAGATGCTATATAAATGCAGGGGTTTTCCTTAACTGATACCAGTAATGGAATGTCAGAAAGGCCGTAGCCCATTTATTTTTTGTTTCAATGGCTGATTTCTGGAACCTATCTTGTAGTCTTTTCCTCCCTGTCCTCTTCTGTATTTTCTTCTGCCCTGGAGGTAAGGATTGATGTTTTTGTTTGATTGCACTTATGTACTTCACCTGATTGACCAGCCTCAAAGTGTCAGCCTTTGCGGGTAGCGCAGTGGTTCAGTATTTGCCTCACAGTGCCAGGGATTCAGATTCAATTCTACCCTTGGGCCACCGTCTGTGTGGAGTTTGAACATGTTCCCCGTGTCTGTGTAGGTTTTCTGTTTCCTCCCACAGTCCAAAGATGCGCAGGCTAGGTGTGAATTGGCCTGCTAAGGTGCTTATAGTGTCCAGGGATGTGTAGGTTAGGTGGATTAGCCATGGAAAATGCAGGGTTACAGGGATAGGGTAGGGGGTTAGATCTGGGTTGGGCTACTCTTCAGAGGGTCAGTGTGGACTCGTGTCAAATGGCCTGTTTCCACACTAGGGATTCAATGATTTGATTCTATGATTCTTAGACAGTGAGTATGGCCATGACATCCAGATCAAACTGGAGGACATCACTTCACTTTCTCCAGCAGGGCTGTGCTTATCATCTACATGTTGTATATTGCTGAAAAGGAACACGTGGCTGAAACCTTTCTTTTTGCATATATCAGGACAAATGCAAGAATGCCAAACTTCAAATAATCACAACAAGTTAGGATGTGATTGGTTGGCAAGTTGGCTCTGATAAATCGAGGCATTGCCAGGGCAAAAGCAGAGGGAACTGTAGGCTCCCCAAATTCCCGGGAAATTCAGAAATGGTGCATGGTTTGAACATGCACCTTTTGTTTACAGAGAATCAAAATCTTAACAGTTAGAGCCATTGGAAGAGATTTGATTTAATTTACTTCTTTCAAGTGTATCAAGATAGAGTGAAAAACATTGTCTCGGGTGATTTACAGTCAAGAGTGTGGTGCTGGAAAAGCACAACCGGTCAGGCAACATCCAAGGGACAAGAGAATCGACGTTTCTAGCCTAAGCCCTTCATCAGGAATGAGGCTTATGGGCCAAGAGGAAACAGAGATAAATAGGAGGGGGTGGGGCTGGGGCTGGGGAGTAGGTAGCTGGGAATGCAATAGGTAGGTGAAGGTGGGGGTGATGAAGGTGATAGGTCGGAGAGGAGGGTGGAGCGGATAGTGGGAAGGAAGATAGACAGGTAGGACAGGTCAAGAGGGTGGTGCCAAGTTGGGATAAAGTGGGGGTGGGGAAATGAGGAAACTAGTGAAATCCACATTGATCCCGTATGGTTGGAGGGTCCCAAGGCGGAAGATGAGGCATTCTTCTTCCAGGCGTTGAGTAGTAAGGGTTTGGCAATAAAGGAGGCCCAGGACCTGCATGTCATTGGGGGAGTGGGAGTGGGAGGGGGAGTTGAAGTGTTCAGCCACAGCGCGGTGGGGTTGTTTTGTGCATGTGTCCCAGAGATGTTCTCTGAAGTGTTCCGCAAATAGACTTCCTGTCTCCCCAATATAGAGGAGACCACATTGGGAGCAATGGACACAATCGATGACATGTGTAGAAGTGCAGGTAAATCTCTGATGGATGTGGGAGGCTCCTTTGGAACCTTGGACGGAGATAAGAGGGGAGGTGTGGTCACAGCTTTTGCAATTCCTGTGGTGGCAGAGGAAGATGCTAGGAGGGGAGATTGGGTTGGTTGGGGGATGTGGACCTGACAAGAGAGATGCGGAGGGAATGGTTTGTCTGGAACATGGATAGGGGTGGGGAGGGAAATATATCCCAAGTAGTGGGATCTGTTTGTAGGTGCTGAAAATGGTGGAGGATGATGTGATGTGTACAGAGGTTGGTGGTGTGGAAGGTGAGGGTCGGGGGGTGGTCTGTCCTTATTGTGATTGGAGGGGTAGGGTTTGAGGACTGAGGTGCTGGAAATGGATGAGATGCACTGGAGGGGAAATTGTGGTTCTGAAGAAGGAGGCCATCTAGTATGATCCGAGTTGAATTGGTCCTCCTGGGAGCAGATGCAGTGGAGGCAGAGGAATTGGGAATAAGGGATAGCATTTTTACAGGAGGCAGGTTGGCAGGAGGTGTAGTCCAGGTAGCTGTGGGAGTCAGCAGGTTTGTACTAAATATCCATGTTGAGTCGGTCACTGTTAATGGAGATGGAGAGGTTTGGGAAGGGGAGGGGAGTGTCTGAGGTGGTCCAGGTGAATTTACAGACAGATCATACTGTACAAGTGCATCAGGGTAACTGAACAGAGTGTCACAGCTGCTGAGAAAGTGCAGAGAGAGAGATCAACATTAAGATTGAAGAGGTCAATTAAAAGATCTGATAACGGCGGGGAAGAAGCTGTTCTTTCAGATGGTACCATAGTGGTAATAAAACTGGACCAATAATCCAGAGGCTAACATTTTAGAGGCATAAATTCAAATAACAGCACAGTGACTATGGATTTTAAATTCAATTAATTAATTAATTAATTCACTGCTGCCTCAGAGCGCCAGGGACCCGGATTCAATTCTAGCCTCTGTGTGGAATTTGCACATTCTCTCAGTGTCTGTGTAGGTTTCCTCCGGGTGCTCCAGTTTCCTTCCACAGTCCAAAGATGTGCAGGTCCGGTGAATTGGTCATTGCTAAATTGCTCATAGTCACAGGTGCATTAGTCAGGGGTAAATGTAGAGGAGTGGGTCTGGGTAGATTACTCTTCGAAGGGTCGGTGTGGACTTGTTGGGCCAAAGGGCCTGTTTCCACACCGTTGGGAATCTAATCTAAATCGGGATAAAATGGTAATCTCAGTAGTAATGACCATGTCCAAAATCGTCTAAATAACATAACGTCCTTCCAGGGATAGATGTCTGCTCTTCTTACCCAGTCTGGCAGACAGTGATGTGCTGACTCTTTAATCCATTGTGAAATGGTCCAGCAAGCCACTTGGTTCTATAAACCGGCATCAGGAAAAGCACCATGGGGTCAGCAGCGGTTTTAAAAAGGCAGCACACCACCCCTTTCTCGAAGGCAGTTAAGAATTTGCAACAATTGCTGGGCTTGTTGCTAAAACTCATATCCTATGACTAATTCAAATGAAACAACAGTATTCCAACTGAAGTGGGAGAAAATGGCTGAGAGACTGAGACAGCTAATGTATTTTGTGATGGACTTTATTGAAATACAACTCCCTGCAGTCCGACAATAGTTGTAATTGTTCGAGTTGACCAGTTAAAATGTTGGCTGTTTATTGACTTGTTTTGAAAGCAGCGTGCCAGTTAATTTTGTTTTGTTGCTCTTCCAACACATGTGAATTCATCTGACCAATAAACACACAAATTAGGATCAATAAATACTCCTTTACAATTGGTTATAGCTGTTTGTTATGAACTACCCAACATTTAGCTCAGTATTCCTGCGCACAAAAGGGCTTTGTATTAGCACAATCAGTTGATTTAGTTTAATGTCATGTCAGCTTGAACATGAGCACATTTTGGCTACTTCACTGAAAGAGGAGTTTGTTGTAAGATGCTCATAATTCATTTCTTTTCTTGAAAAGACAAAGCCATTTTTAAGACGGCGCGTTTGAAATAAATGCAGTTGATGCTGAATTGTTTAAAAAAACTGCTATTCATCTTTCAAACATCTGAATAATTAACCACAATGACAAAAGCAGAGGCAGTCCATCTCGTGTGATGCTGGCATCATGTCTAAAACCCTGGCCTCCAAGTTAGACAATTAAAGGTTCAAATCCCATTTCAGAGACTAGACGGTATAATCACTCCCGGTACTGAGTGAGTGCTTTATCATTGAAAGCAATTTCCTTCTGCGTTCAAAGATGCAAAATGTTCCTTATCATTGCCCAGAAAAGAATGAAAACTATACACTGGCTAAGACTCCCCCACTTTTGAGATAAAGTGATTATTTATCTCAGTTGCTTTCCAAGGAGCTTTTGCTCTGTGCAACTGGTAGGGACTGATAGTGTATTGAACTCGTAATCCAGAGGCCCAGGTTACTGTTCTGCAGATATGGGTTCAAATCCCACCACAGCAGGTAGTGAAATTAAAATTCAATGAATAATATAATCTGGAATTGAAAGCTGGTGGTGACCACTATTTTTTTTTAAAGCAAACCTGGTTCAGTGATGTCATTCAGGGTAGGAAATCTGCCATCCTTACCCAGTCTGGTTTACATGTGATTCCAGACAGTACGGTGGCTCAGTAGTTAGCACTGCTGCCTCACAGTATCAGGGACCTGAGTTCAATTCGCACCTCAGGTGACTGACTGTGTGGAGTTTGCACGTTCTCCCCGTGTCTGTGTGGGTTTCCTCCGGGTGCTCCAGTTTCCTCCCACAATCCAAAGATGTGCAGGTTAGGTGAACTGGTCATGCTAAATTGGCCATAATGATAGGTGCATTAGAGAGGGGTTAATATAGAGTAGGGGAATCGGTATGGGTGGTTACTCTTCGAAGGGCCGGTGTGGACTTGTTGGGCCGAAGGGCCTGTTTCCATACTGTAGGGAATCTAATCAGACCCACAGCAATGTTGTTGATTGTTAACTACCCTGCAGAGTTGCCCTAATGAGACACTCAGCTGAAGGTCAATGGGAATAAGCAGCAACATCCACATCCGCTGTAAGAATGAAGAGGAACACATTGGCCTACAACAGATCAGTGATTACTTTTCTGAAATGGCTCATTCAGTGTCTTTTGGGGATATCCTGGGGATTAGACATCAAACAACTGCATTGCTTTTCCTTCTGTGATCTTCCTCATCAAATGGTCAGTTTGTAAATCAGTACGGGTTGTTTGAAGAGAGAGAGCTTTGTAAAATCACTTCCCAGCAAGTACTGTTTTGTCTGTAATTATTAAAGAAGTAACTTAATAGAAGCTGTAACTTCTTTTTGAACGCTTGATTAGAGGGGATGGGTTCAGTAGTCTTTTCGGAAATCTTTTGAAGCAACTGTGTCGCTGAAAGAAAGCTCAGCTTCCCTCTATTACGAATGCCTCCTAATCGCTGGTCATTGATGTGGCCACACATTGAATGCAAAACTCTGGGGACCTTCTGAAGAAGTAGTCAGTAATTACACGTTTATTCAGTAAAATGGCAGGGTTAGGTAAGTGAGTGTTTCTCTCCTATTTTTTTATTTTCAGCACTGACTTGCACTTTGACATATATTCGCAGTGGTGGCTGTGTAGCACCTCACACTAGTGACTGCTCCTCCGTGCAGACAGAGGACTCTTCAGCCGGGCGAACACTGAGGGAAGGTAATGATGGCTGAGGGGAGGTTTGATAAGAGGAGAGAGGGAGAAACTGTTTCCACTCATGACAGGCTCGCAAGCCAGAGCACACAGATTGAAAAAGAAGCAATTGCAAGGCAAGCAGAAACTGTATCACACAGCAAGTGATCTGAATGTGGACGCACTATCTATAAGTGTGATGGGCAGATCCAGCTGAGGCAGTCAAGAAAGCAGCCGATAATTATTTAATTAGAAACAATGTCTAGGGTTACGGGGAAAAGGCAAGAGTTTGGCACAAAGTTAAAATACTCAGAGAGCCAGTGCAAACAAGATGGGCTGAGTGGCCTCCTATTGTACCATGATAATTCTGCAAAACGTGTCTTGTGACAACTCAAAAGTACACAATCACTCCGTCTACGTGGGCTCTCAACAATTTGTACTAAATGCATCAACGTTCAGGTTGCCTTTGCACAATCTCCCCGTAACAGAAGGCTATCTTTCACTGCATGCTTCTGCCTTATTTCAGTAAAGGAATGTTGCTGAACTGATCAGTTAACAACTGGCAAAGATTGCTGTTGTGCTGATGCTGTCTGAATCATGCAGAGGATTCCACAAGTGTCGGGAAATAAATCACAGGTTTCCTCCCTGGTTGCTAAGTACGTATGGTGGAAGATGAGCCTGGCGCAGACACACTGGGACATCTGATATACTATTCAGCTATTTGAGATTCTATTGCTCACCCAGGCAGCAGCTGCAGGGCAATATTTGTCTCTTACATGGACTTGGAGGATAAAAAGTGCAGATCTATTCCTTTAACAATAACACCTTTTTCCTAAAATGTTTTTTAAAATTGCATTCTTATTCACCATGCACTTTGTATTTGATTAAGTCTTTCTGAATTGTAGTCTCAAAACACAGCAGCCAGGTTTGCCCATGAGCAGCAATGTGATAGTGGCTGAATAATTTGTGTCATTCAAGGGATAAGTATTGGCCAGGACACTGAGGATAATTCCCTGTTCTTAGAAAAGACCCACAAGATCATTCATATCCATTTATGAGGAAATACGGGGCCTTGGGTTAATATTTCATCTGAAAGATGGTACCTCAGACAGTACGGCACTCTCTCAGTACTGCATTGTGAACATCGACCAGGGTTCTCTGCTCACGTTTCCTAACTGCAATTAGATAGCACCCCTGATGAATTTTGTTTGGAGGAGACTACTCAATGTTGATGCTTTACGTGAAAACCCCAGCATTTTTCAAACCTTAACAAACTAATGGTGTACTTTGTTAATGATTTTTCCATGGGATTAAACAAGGCCACAGCTGTGGAAACTTTGATTCCATCAGCCTAGACAGACTTTTCGAATGGATCCCAGGCTGAGAGGTCAGCATCTAAGTGGCCCCATTAACACACACACTCACACCCCTACTTCTCCACTATCAGCTCAGAAGTACGCATGTTCCCAGATAATTTCACAACATTCAAAGTCATTTGCAACACTTCAAATCCTGAAGCAGCCCGTATCCAAATACATCAAGACCTGAACAATATCCAGGCTTGGGCTGACAAATGGCTAGTAACATTCATGCCACACAATTACCAGGCAATGACCATCTCTGACAAGAGAGAATCAAACAATTGCCCCTTGACAATCAATGGCATTGTAATCACTGATACTCCATTATCAACAATCTGGTCTATGGACCAGAAACTGAACTGGACTTGCCATATAAATACAGTAGTCTCAAGAGCAGGTCAAAGACGAGTGACTCACCTCCTGACTCCCCAAAGCCTGTCCATTATCGACAAGGCGCAAGTCAGGAGTGTGATTGAATACCTGCCTGGGTGGATACAACGCCAACAACCCTCGAAGCTCAACACCATCCAGGACAAAGCAGCCCCCACTTGATGGGCACTGCATCCACAAACATTCACCCCCTCCACCTCCAATGCACAGTAGCAGCAGTGTGTACCATCGACAAGATGCACTGCAGCAAATCATGACGGCTCCTGAACGTCCAAACCCATGACCACTTCCATCTAGAAGGGCGATGGTAGCAGATACATGGGAACACCACTGGTTTTCTCTCCAAGCTATTCACCATCCTGACTTGGAAATATATTGCCGTTCCTTCACTGTTACTCAGTCAGAATCCTGGAATGCCCTCCCAAGGGGTATTGTGGGTCTACTACAGCAAATGGATTGCGGTGGTTCAGGAGAGCAGCTCACCACCACTTTCTCAAGGGCACAGCCAGCAACTCCCAGATCCCCTGAATGAATGAACAAAATAAAGGTACTGGATAAAAACACATTGCTCTTTAAGCCAAAAAAAAATGGACAGGAAACTTTGAGGATTCATTTAAGAAAGAGTTGGATAGAGCTCTCAAAGATAGTGGAATCAAGGGTTATGGAGATAAGGCAGGAAGTGGATACTGATTAGGAATGATCAGCCATGATCATATTGAATGGCGGTGCAGGCTCGATGGGCTGAATGGCCTACTCCTGCACCTAATGTCTATTGAGGGAGAACAACTAATAATAAATAGAAATGTGGTTTATGTAAGCCAGTTGAATAAAACTGTGTTCAAGCAATTGACTTTAAAAATACCATTTGGTTTAGAAATCCCCTTCTTTCACTAAGGCCATGCCAACAGTTCAGAAGTGGTCGAATAAAAGCAAAAGACTGCAGATGCTGAAAATCTGAAACAAATAGAGAATGCTGGAGAAACTCAGCAGGTCTGGCAGCATCTGTGGAGAGAGAAACATTTCAAGTGTGATATAACTCTTCAGATTTTCCCCCGGCTCTCTATCTATGCTGAGCCATCTGGATAGAATGGGAACCACAGTCATATTGTTGAGAAGAGAGATGGTGTTGAAGCTTTTCATTCTGCTTTCATCAGGACAAATGCAAGAATGCCAAATTTCAAATGTTCGCTACAGTCTATACTATAGGAGGAAAAGGTCCTGATTTGGTTGGCAAGTTGACTGTTGAGGTGTTGCTGCGGAGAGAGCAACGAGGAGTCTTTAAGCCTGTGAACAATGCAATAAAGACACCAAATTTGAACTTGTTCCTTTGTTTATGGGTCAATGCTGCTGATGGTAAAAACACACCCCAGCAGGAGGTAGCACCTCCGGGTGGGATGGGGGTGGGGTGGGGGTGCGTACGAAGAAGCTGTAAAGCAAAGAGTTCAGCACACTGTTTTGCTGCAATTCGCATTTTGCTGTTCAGTTGCGAGGGGTAAATGTGCTGACCCAGGACAACTGGTAGTTGCTGAATGTAGAATTCTAATTAAACACTTTAATCTCTCTGTTTGGCAGTGCCTGGGAATTCAGACCTTTCTGTATGGGTCACAGCACAAAAAGACAAGAGCTACTCAGGAAACAGTCAAACTCTTATCCAAGTAAGTGATGCCTCAGTGACCATCAGATCAGTGACCGAGTTGGCTGAAGCTGTGTGGAACTTTCGAGTGAGCTACTAACTAGCTTCTTTAACTGTTGCCTCACCACCAGTTGAAATGATCATTTTAGTGGCTGGCTGATTGTGTGACTGGTGTATCATTGAACCCTGCAGATTATAAGATTCCATCTCAGGTCCTCGTCCTGAGTGAACTGCCGTCTGCTAGGTGGACAGAGGGCATTGTAAAGGCACAAAATCGGAAATTGCTGGAAAAGTTCAGCAGGTCTGGCAGCAGCTGTGGAGAGAAATCAAAGTTAATGTTTCTCAGAACTTGTAAAAGCCAGCTCCGATCTCTCAGGGCTCAGGGTTTGGGGAAATCAGCCTGTATTGCAGGCGTACCCCATGGAGAATTGCATACATGTTGTCTTGGGGAAAGAGAGCAGGATTAGACCCAGCTGCAACACCCATTCTGAGCAAGATCACAGTGGGAAACAAAATCAGACATTGCTGGAGAAGCTCGGCATGTCTGGTACCTTCTGTGGAGAAAAATCAGAGTTAATGTTGCGAGTCCAGGGACTCTTCTTCAGGGACCCTTCTGGAACTCTGCTTTCTCTCTACAGATGCTGCCAGACCTGCTGCTGAATTCATCCAGTAATTTCTGATCTTGTTTCAGATCTTCAGCATCTGCGGGGTTTTATTTTGTTTTATTTCATGCTCAGAGGCACCTTTTGATGACCTGTAACCCAAGACCAGTGAGTGGAACCAGGAGAGGAATGTGGGAAACTGGAAGCAGCAAAAACACCGTGGTAATTTTATCAGGTGGAGCCTTTAGAGTCATAGAGATGTACAGCATGGAAACAGACCCTTCGATCCAACCTGTCCATGCCGACCAGATATCCCAACCCAATCTAGTCCCACCTGCCAGCACCCGGCCCATATCCCTCCAAACCCTTCCTATTCATATACTCGTCCAGATGCCTCTTAAATGTTGCAATTGTACCAGCCTCTACCACATCCTCTGGCAGCTCATTCCATACACGTACCACCCTCTGGGTGAAAAAGTTGCCCCTTATGGTTCTTTTATATCTTTCCCTTCTCACCCTAAACCTATGCCCTCTAGTTCTGGACTCCCCGACCCCAGTGAAAAGACTTTGTCTATTTACCCTTTCTATGCCCCTCATAATTTTATAAACCTCTGTAAGGTCACCCCTCAGCCTCCGATCTTTCAGGGAGAACAGCCCCAGCCTGTTCAGCCTCTCCCTACAGCTCAAATCCTCCAACCCTAGCAACATCCTTGTAAACCTTTTCTGAACCCTTTCAAGTTCCACAACATCTTTCCAATAGAAAGGAGACCAGAATTAGAGTATTCTTTAGCTTGGCTCATTGCCAACACTACCTTTAGAGACATGGGTAACAGATACATGGAGACACGACCGCCTCAAACTCCCTCACCAGTGACATAGCATCCTGACCCAGAGGTACATCACTGTTCATTGTCAGTCCTGGCTAACAGCAAGGTGAGTGTTCCTACAGCTTATGGACTGCAGTGGTTCTAGAATACATTTCACCCCCACCTTCTTCAGGACAGTTAGAGATAGGCAGTAAACGCTGACCTGTCCAGCAAACCCACATTTCGCAGGTGAATGTTAAAGAAAAGCTTTCAAGTTGAAAATACAGGACTCTAAAGGGTCTAGGACCAGAGGACATATTCTCTGAATGAGGTGTTGTCTGTTTAAATAGAGCTGAGGAGGAACGTCTTCTCTCAGAGGATAGTGAATCTGTGAAATCCTTTACCTCAGAAAGCTTTAGAGGGCAAGTATGTTCAAGGCAGAGAGAGTCCTGTGGTGAAGTGGTGGAGTCCCTACCTCTGAGCCAGGAATCCCAGATACAGTGGATAGCAGCAATTTGAGAAAGTAGCACAGCACCACCTTCTCAAAGGGCAATTCAAGGACAATCAGAGCTGGTCCAACCAGTGACACCCAGCAAAACAAAATCCCACCTGCTCCAAACATCTCGGGATAATATCTCTAAACAGGCTGATTAGAAAATGTGCAACAATATAAACTTTCCTAGACCCTCATTTAAAGGATACCCTGTAAATCTTGCCCTAGCTCCTGTTATTATAGATGTCTGGTGTCTTTATGACATGCCCTGGCCAGCAATGGGGTTCATTCTGTCCGAGGTCCCAGACGTCTCACAGGTGAGGACCATGTTGCCTTTGGAATATACACTAAACATTGCACATACAGATCATGTGACAAATTAAGAGGTACTTGAAATTATGAGGACACGGTGAACTTAAAAAGATAACATCCAGAACAAAGACAGGCCGCGTTTTGTACGTTTACTCCGAACTGATAAGGTTCAGTGATCTCTCCTAGAGAATGGGAGCAGAGAGAGTGATCATTGTAGGCAGAGTGAATGATGGAAGTCACAGAGTGGTTGCAAATGAGCTGCAGAGAATGACTGAGGAGGGTTTAAGACATATAAGTGGATCTTCTGGTAGGAGCATATGCAGCAGGTGATTTAATTTGACAGTTTTCAACCATAATGTTTCCCGAGTTATTTCCTGTTTCCTGTCAGAAATCACCTCCCAGCTGTTAGACTCCATGCCTCCTGCCATTGTTCAGAATTCCATGTTCAACTTCAGAAAATGTTACAAGCCGCAGATGTTGCGCATTGTAAAGGTGCTTCACATGCGAACGCGTGCACGCACAGGCACGCACACACACGCACGCACGCACACACACGCACACACACACACCCTTCAACTAACTCAGCTGGGGACTGCCTGCTCTGGGTACTCAGTCACATAGATAGAGGGCTGTTGCCTGCTGGGGCACATGGAGTCAGATATTACGAGGGGGCATAGCTTTAAATTAAGGGGTGGTAGGTATAGGACTGATATTAGGGGTAGATTCTTTACTCAGCGAGTCGTGAGTTCATGAAATGCCCTGCCAGTAGCAGTGGTGGACTCTCCCTCTTTATGGGCATTTAAACGGGCATTGGATAGGCATATGGAGGATAGTGGGCTAGTGTAGGTTAGGTGGGCTTGGATCGGCGCAACATCAAGGGCCGAAGGGCCTGTACTGCGCTGTATTTCTCTATGTTCTGTGTTCTATGTAAGGATTTCCGAGATTGCATTTAGATCTCAAGGGCTACTAAACCTGCCAGGGTTCCTATTCCCAAACACCTGGTTGCATGGGGGTCAGGATGGACTCTGCTGACCCTCTCCCAGATGAAGAATGGCCTCTCAGCCTGCCTCATGAAGCTGTAACTAGCAAGTGACCAATTGTAGGGGATCAGGAAAATTACTGCCAGCTCAGCTCTTGTGTTGAGACTGCGGTTAGATGGCTGTGTACGGGTTTTGCTCGCCTTGGCTAAAGAAGAATAAATTTGCATAATGGGAGGGCAACAAATGGTTACCAGTCTGATTCCTGGGATGGCTGGATCCTCCTTTGAGGAGAGATTGAATGAATGAATGATCATTATTGTCATGTACTCAAATGAGTGCAATGGAAAGTGTGCAGGTTGCTGCTTATGGTGCCATTTTAGATACAAAATTCACTAGGTACAGCTTTTCAGTTACAGTTCGTGGAAAAATAGAGAAGTATGAGAAATGTCCACATTGCAGATTTAGGAATACATTATATAACAGAGAAAAGAAATACAGAGAAATGGTCTTCCAGCCCAGTCCATGTTGACATCTAGACTCCCCGAGACCAGAGGTCCACACCAAAACCATGCCTGGCAGAGGCACCTCCAAATACCACCTGAACATCACTGCACTTGCTGACTGGGAAATGCTATGCCAGCAAAGAGAATGCCATACTGGACTGACAGGTTACCTTGCTGGGCTGAGACACCACCGCGTCATGCTGGGCTGAGACACCACCGCGTCATGCTGGGCTGAGACACCACCGTGTCATGCTGGGCTGAGACACCGCCGCGTCATGCTGGGCTGAGACACCACCGCGTCATGCTGGGCTGAGACACCGCCGCGTCATGCTGGACTGGGAGACCGTCGTGTCATGCTGGGCTGGGAGACCACTGTGTCATGCTGGACTGGGAGACCGTCGTGTCATGCTGGGCTGGGAGACCACCGCGTCATGCTGGGCTGGGAGACCGCCGTGTCATGCTGGGCTGAGAGACCGCTGTGTCATGCTGGGCTGAGACACCGCCGCGTCATGCTGGACTGGGAGACCGTCGTGTCATGCTGGGCTGGGAGACCACTGTGTCATGCTGGACTGGGAGACCGTCGTGTCATGCTGGGCTGGGAGACCACCGCGTCATGCTGGGCTGGGAGACCGCCGTGTCATGCTGGGCTGAGAGACCGCTGTGTCATGCTGGGCTGAGACACCGCCGTGTCATGCTGGACTGGGAGACCACCGTGTCATGCTGGACTGGGAGACCGCCGTGTCATGCTGGGCTGAGACACCGCTGCGTCATGCTGGGCTGGGAGACCGCCGTGTCATGCTGGACTGGGAGACCGTCGTGTCATGCTGGGCTGAGACACCGCCGCGTCATGCTGGGCTGGGAGACCGCCGTGTCATGCTGGGCTGAGAAACCGCCGTGTCATGCTGGGCTGAGAGACCGCCGTGTCATGCTGGGCTGAGAGACCGCTGTGTCATGCTGGGCTGAGACACCGCCACGTCATGCTGGGCTGGGACACCGCTGTGTCATGCTGGGCTGGGAGACCGCCGCGTCATGCTGGGCTGGGAGACCGCCGCGTCATGCTGGGCTGGGACACCGCCGTGTCATGCTGGGCTGGGAGACCGCTGCGTCATGCTGGGCTGAGAAACCGCTGTGTCATGCTGGGCTGAGAGACCGCCGCGTCATGCTGGGCTGAGAGACCGCTGTGTCATGCTGGGCTGAGAGACCACTGTGTCATGCTGGGATGAGACACCGCCGCGTCATGCTGGGCTGAGACACCGCCGCGTCATGCTGGGCTGAGAAACCGCTGTGTCATGCTGGGCTGAGAGACCGCCGCGTCATGCTGGGCTGAGAGACCACTGTGTCATGCTGGGATGAGACACTGCCGCGTCATGCTGGGCTGAGACACCGCTGTGTCATGCTGGGCTGAGACACCGCTGCGTCATGCTGGGCTGGGAGACCGTCGTGTCATGCTGGGCTGGGAGACCGTCGTGTCATGCTGGGCTGAGAGACCGCCGTGTCATGCTGGGCTGAGACACCGCTGCGTCATGCTGGGCTGGGAGACCGTCGTGTCATGCTGGGCTGAGAGACCACTGTGTCATGCTGGGCTGAGAGACCACCGTGTCATGTTGGGCTGAGAGACCACCGCATCATACTGGGCCTGAGAGACCGCCGCGTCATGCTGGGCTGAGAGACCGTCATGTCATGCTGGGCTGAGACCGGGAGTCTGGGCTTGTGTTTTCTGAAGTTTGGAAGAATGAAGAAAAGCTACGTAATTCTTTCATGGGCTTTAATAGTTTGGATGTTAATAGTTTGGATGTTAATAGTTTGGATGTTAGAAAGTTGAACGAATGATCTTTATTGTCACGTGTTCAAATGAGGACAGTGAAAAATGTGGGGTGGTCTGAAGTCAGCACATTCTCTAAATAAGAGGTAGACCATTAAGGACTGAGACGAAGAGGATTTTCTTCATTCACTGGAGGGTGAACCTTTGGATCTCTTTACCCTAGTAGGCAGTGGAGGCTCAGTCATCGAGAACATTCATGAGAAAGATCGATAGATTTCTAGATGTTAACGGTATCAAGGGATTGGATATGAAAATGGCAGAAATCACCCCCGTGATCTAGATGCATGACTGGGCAAACTCAAGGGACCAAATGGCCTACACCTCCTAATTTCCATGACCCTACACCTCAACAACTGTACTGGAAATAGATGATCTCTTCATGGTATTTTGACATAGCTTTCTGACTTATTCTAACTCTGAAGATGGACGAGGGTGATCCAGTAGATGTAGTGTACTTGGACTTCCAGAAAGCTTTTGATAAAGTCCCACATAGGAGGTTAGTGAGCAAAATTAGGGCGCATGGTATTGGGGACAAAGTACTAGATTGGATTGAAAGTTGGTTGGCTGGTAGGAAAGAAAGAGTAGTGATAAATGGCTCCATTTCGAAATGGCAGGCAGTGACCAGTGGAGTACCGCAGGGATCCGTGCTGGGACCGCAGCTTTTTACAATATATATTAATGATATAGAAATGGTATTAGTAATAACATTAGCAAATTTGCTGATGATACTAAGTTGGGTGGCAGGGTAAAATGTGAAGAGGATGTTAGGAGATTACAGGGTGACCTGGACAGGTTAGGTGAGTGGTCAGATGCATGGCAGATACAGTTTAATGTGGATAAATGTATGGTTATCCACTTTGGTGGCAAGAACAGGAAGGCAGATTACTACCTCAGTGGAATCAATTTAGGTAAAGGGGCAGTACAGAGAGATCTGGGTGTTCTTGTCCATCAGTCAATGAAGGTAAGCATGCAGGTACAGCAGGTAGTGAAGAAGGCTAATAGCATGCTGGCCTTCATAACAAGAGGGATTGAGTATAGAAGCAAAGAGGTTCTTCTGCAACTGTACAGGGCCCTGATGAGATCACACCTGGAGTACTGTGTGCAGTTCTGGTCTCCAAATTTGAGGAAAGACATTCTGGTTATTGAGGGAGTGTAGCGTAGTTTCCCAAGGTCAATTCCTGGAATGGCGGGACTACCTTACGCTGAAAGACTGGAGCGACTGGGCTTGTATACCCTTGAGTTTAGAAGACTGAGAGGGGATCTGATTGAGACATATAAGATTATTAAAGGATTGGACACTCTGGAGGCAGGAAACATGTTTCCGCTGGTGGGTGAGTGCCGAACCAGAGGACACAGCTTAAAAATACGGGGTAGACCATTTAGGACAGAGATGAGGAGAAGCCTCTTCACCCAGAGAGTGGTGGCTGTGTGGAATGCTCTGCCCCAGAGGGCAGTGGAGGCCCAGTTTCTGGATTCATTTAAGAAAGAGTTGGATAGAGCTCTCAAGGATAGTGGAATCAAGGGTTATGGAGATAAGGCAGGAACAGGATACTGATTAAGGATGATCAGCCATGATCATATTGAATGGCCTACTCCTGCACCTATTGTCTATTTTGGTAATGTATCATGAAAACATTTATTATTCTTTGTATTTTCCAAAAGGTCTCCAGAGGTGGCTGCAGAAGAAATGAAGTCAGGAGCAGATCATTTAAAACAGAGACCTGCATTCTGTGCTGTGGTACCAAAACACACCATGTCAGGAGGGACCAAAGCCAATATCTATTCTTGACTGATGTCCGTGGAATGGGGTGCCTCAAAATGCTCGGACGATGCTCAGCATTCTGGCCCACAGTTACCTCCCTCCAAAACAACCTAGAAGCCATTGCTTTGACCGTTGGTGGCTACACTGTCAGCTGCCTTGATCCTAAACTCTGGAACCTACCCTCACCAAAACTCTCTGCCTCTCTACGCGTGTCTTCTTTAAGACACTCCCTAAAAGTTACCTCCTTGACCAAACTCTTATTCCCCATCCTTATCTTTGTTTCAACATCAATTGTTCTCTCATAACTCTCCAGAGAAGCATTCCTGGGACGTTTTACGATAGGGTGCTGAAAATATAATATTACTTCTAACGGCACTTTTTTAAACCTTTGCTGTGATTTATTATATCTATGAGGTCAACGTAGAACTTGAAGTGTCACCTTAAAAAGAATGTGAACCAGCTTTAATTGTGGTCGATAACCATATTTTAAGCAGGAAGTTATATGTTGGAATTCAGATCAAATTGTTGTTGAAGACAAAACCAGATGTCAGTAGCTGCCTCTCAATGATGAATGGGAATTGATGAAATATAAGCCACATGTTATGGAGCAGGTTGCTAATACTTTTACTACAGGCTTCTACTTTTCATTTTAACTTTGCCAAATAATGTGCACAATGTAGTGAATGAAGTTATGCAGTTCGCAGCTTGTGGCTGCATAGATTACGGAGAATGTACAGCACAACCAGACTGCGCCAGAGCTCGTCCTTTGCTGAAGCTTTCCTCCATTCAGACTTCATCAAGCAAAGCACTTATCCTTCCTCTCCAACCACCCCCGAACCTAATCCAGCAACCTGAAAATGCAGCCTGCTGTTCATCTCCGTGAGTCCCTGCAGTGGCAAATTCCATATGCTCACCACTCTGAGTAACAAGGTTTTTTTCTGAATTTCCTATTCATTTCCTGTTCTCTCAAGAACACCCATCAGCAAAACGAAGCTGAGAAAGGAATGCCAGTGATCTCAAGTCCAAGGACCATCTTCCACCTTCTGGAAACGTGCAAACAGAGATTCAACTCTATAGAATTGTAAACATATCATAGAAACCCTACAGTGTGGGAAAAAGCCATTCAGCCAATCAAGTCCAAACCAACCCTCCGAAGCCATGTTGTGGAGGAGCCAGTCTTCGACTGGGGTGGACAAAGTTAAAAATCACACAACACCAGGTTATAGTCCAACAGGTTTATTTGGAAACACTAGCTTTCGGAGCGCTGCTCCTTCATCAGGTGGTTGTGGAGAATAAAGCCATAAGACACAAAATTTATAGCAAAAGATTACAGTGTCATGCAACTGAAATGATATATTGAACAAACCTAGATTGTTGTTAAGTCTTTCATCTTTTAGAATGGGTTGCAGGTTTCAGTTCATTAGTATGTAAACCCCAGAACTTCTTTCAAGTCACATTCTCGAGATAACTTAAGGTTTTGTAAAAAAATGGTGACATCTCAGCTCAGACAATGCCTTAAAGGTGTGAGGTTAGAGTCATTCTGTATCCCAGTCTTGAGTCAGATTGGTTCTATTTCCGAAATGGAATTTACAAAATATTGCATGGATTGATTGACTGCAGACTGTGCATTTTGTCTGCAATATAATTAATGCATTGTCTGGGCTGAGATGTCACTTTTTTTTATAAAACCTTAAGTTATCTTGAGAATGTGACTTGAAAGAAGTTCTGGGATTTACTTGTTAATGATTTGAAACCTGCAACCCATTCTAAAAGGTGAAAGACTTAACAACAGTCTAGATTTGTTCAATATAGCATTTCAGTTGCATAACACTCTAATCTTTTGCCATAAATTCTGTCTCATGAACCTGCTCCACAACCACCTGATGGAGGAGCAGTGCTTCAAAAGCTAGTGCTTCCAAATAAATCTGTTGGACTATAACCTGGTGTTGTGTGATTTTAACCCTGCAAAGAGCATCTAGCCAGCCCGGACCCCCTCCCTACATTCCCCATGGCTGATCCACCTAACCTGCACATCCCTTGACACTATGAGGACGTTTACCAATTTCAGTCACCTGACCAGTACATCTTTGGTTCTAGGGTCGGCACATTGGTCACATAAGGACTCACAGAGCCCATGACCAGTGACATGGAATTTCCAGTGGACAATCGTATTTGTTAGTGATTGCCAATGACGATTGACTTTCTTAGTTGTTATTATATTCCTAGTCTGTAGACGCCCACAAATAGAAATGTTAAAACATTAAGTGGCATGTAGAGTTCCAAGAATGGTGTGGGTCAAAGGTTTGATCAGCCATGTTCATGTTGGATGATGGGCTGAGTGGCCACCTCCTGTTCCTATTTTCCTAAAACCATTGGAAGCCTGAAGCTGCCTGCAGCTCCTCCATCCCTACCCCAACAATTGTTTGCCTTTACAGAGGCAGTGAATGTGTGGGTTGGTCATTCTGTGGTTTGAGTTTTTATATTATATAGTGATGTTGTGAAACTAAAGGTGGCTGCGTCCCTGAGCCTTGGAGAACCATCAGCAGCCTAACCCAGGTCTAGTCAGCTGGATCTAGGAAGCGAGCTCCTCCCTTACTTCTTGCGGAGACAGCACGGTTACCTGAGGCACTGCTCTGCAATCAGACATCCTGTTCGCGGTTCACATTTCCAAACTTCTACATGCCCCTCCTCACCAGCCTTTCCTATGAGCTTTCCAATGCCTTCATCCCCTCCTTCCCCACCTCACCCTCACTCTTAGGACCCAGCTCCAATTATCCTCGAATGAATAATACATACATTCTCCAGTTTAGATCTTTGTTTGCAATTGATGTGTCCTTAATCAAAAGTAATTGTTATTAGAGTTTGTTTTATTGAAATGTACAACTTAAAGTCTGGGAATATGTAGTTGATTGATTAAATAAAGAGATGTGATTTTATTCAATAATCTGGGAAATTCTTACCTGCTTACTTTCCACAAGTGAAATTACCCAAATTGGGGATTGGTGAGGGAACTTTTCTACATTCTAGATTATAACATCATACAACTTCTTACATATTTTCTCTCAACCTACTCAGACACATCATTACACACCTCTGGAACAGGTGAAACCAAAACCCGGTCTCCTTTGTCCTCTGCATCACCAGAATCTCTCATACAAATTCTTACTGTACAGACAAATTCAGGGAACAGCAGGTACCTTTCAAATGAGAGTTACGTAGGTTTGCGATGTTTAGAAACTTATGTCTGTAATGTTAAATTATACTGGAGCATGACCATTGGATGAAGAAGTGCTATACATAACCTCTGGGGCAGACACATTCTGGTGTATCATTAATATTCAATCGTGATCTTTTAGTGAAGCAGTGGTGCATAGTGGACGGAATTCTTCACTTACAAACAAACTTTAATGAGCCATTTGTTTATACCTAAACATTACTGTGATTCCAGGCAAGTCTTGGCAATGAAATGCTTCCCATTTCAGGCTTATAGACTTGGGGTTCTCCCAATCTCTCCTCGAAGTTATCTAAAGAGATTAGCAAATTCCTTATGGCATCGTGGCTCAGTGGATAGCACTGCTGCCTCACAGTGCCAGGGACCTGGGTTTGATTCCAGCCTTGTGTGACTGTCTGTGTGGAGTTTGCGCACTCTCCCCCTATCTGCACGGTGTCCTCCGGGCGCTCCAGTTTCTTTCCAAAGATGTGCAGGCTAGGTGGATTATGCATGGGATAGGGTGCATGTGGTTGGGATGCTCTCCAGAGGAGCAATGTGGATTTGATGGGCTGAATGGCCTGCCTCCACACTAGTGATTCTAATTCTAACTCCAGTGCTGAGCCATGGACAGCATGGTTAACTGTGAAGCCAACCCCCTTTTCTCTCAGTTCAACTTCCCAACACAATACTTACTATATCAGTCAATAGCTTTTCAGTTTCCATGCCAATCATCCCAATATTCTTTAGAGTTAGATTGATTATGTAGTGCCCAGATTTGGGGTAGTTTTGGTTTAGTAGAAACATGACCAGAATGATTTCATAGACTGCTGATGAAAGGGAAAGTCCATTGCCTCTACCTGGGAAGTGTAGACACTGAACCAATGAAAAACATTTAATATCTTTGTATTATTACATGTTTGTGTAATGCAATAACATTTAAATTTTGCTGAAAAACATATTTTAGAAGCTTTTTATTTTGCACTTATCAGGATAATTTAGCACTGTCATTTGGTCTGCATTGTGCCACATCTGCATGAATTGGAAGTCACATATATATTAACAGAAAGGGCCCTGTTCTTTGCAGAGAGAAAGAACATGTACACACTTTATCCCAGTTTAAACTCAACAAAATAGGTGATAGCCATTCAATGGCTCATGACACCAGGCAATGTCTTGACCAATCATAGTCAACCTGTCTGGTTTTGAATCTAAGGATATCCACGCAGTTAAATATCAATCATCAGTAAGTGTGCACATTCCATGGTAACATTTCTACTAATCAGGGTCCACTTGCCAACATATCAATACTTTTCTGTAGCACAATATAAATTGTTGATTTTCCCTTAAATTGGTACTCTTGCGAATTGTCCTGATGAGGGCAAGGTGAAGAGATTTGATAAAACATGTCTTTTATCAGCAAAACTCAAATTCAAAACTACCAAATGATAATTTAAATTAAAACATGGATCCAAGCATTTGAAAAAAGTGTTTTACTGCCAAATTAAATTTTACAAAGAATACAGAAAACAACTGCAAAGTTTCTAGTCAGAGAGTAACTGGCTGTAACACGTATACAGTTCTAAATTATCACCTTCAGCTAAGCTACTCAGAAACCTTCATTAGCTCCGTGTTGAACCTTGACTCAAAAGAACCAGAAATATTTTATCCCAAATACTCTTAGCAATCTGCACTCTTCTCTCAAATATATCAACATAGTTATGTGTCTTGCTTCCCCATACGCTAATCAACTTGCAGTCTACCAACTTTACCATCAAAAACAGAAGTCTTATTTATCCAGCACAAACCAATTCTGGAGAAGGAAAAGAAATCACTGCTTTTTGTCAGTAAAGCATGAGTAAATGTGTCATCAGTAATTGACACCAATGTTATCGAGAGATTCTTGGCCAGTTTTCCCAGTCCTTCCCTTCATAAAAGTTATGACTTATATCAAGGAGTATGTCTCCATAGCACCAGTTGTTATCTCGTGCTGTTCCCATGTATGAACTTTCATGGTAATTTTTGGAAAGCTACTTATTCGTGAGGTGCATCTACATCACAGCACCACATTGGTATTTTCAGTCAAAAGGCTGAGAGTTCAAATTCCACTGCAGGGAGTTGAGCACAAAATTTAAGCTGACACTCCCAGTACGATATTGAGGATGTGCTACATTGTCAGAGACAATGTAGTCTCTCAGATGAGGCACAGAACCAAGGCATTGACTGTTATGTCAGTAAAAGTAAACTAAAAATTCCATGATACTATTTGAAAGGAGAGCAGGAGAATTCTCCACATTCTCCTGACCATTTTTTATCCCTCAAATAGTATGACCTACAAAGCTGATTGGGTAGTCATTACCCCACTACTGGTGGTACACGCATTGGTTGCCACATTGCCTGCAACTCTTCAAAAGCACTTCATTGACTGTAAAATGCTTGGGAATATCTTGAAAATCATATAATGTGCTGAATAAATGCATGGTTTTCATTCTTCACAACCTTTACATAAATATAGTTCATGTAATCTTGTAACACGTCCACCATTGATTCTCTCTTCTCCATAATAAGCTTTCAATCCAAACACTTGACAAGTCTGACCCTCCTAACACGTTACTGATTAAAGCATAAAAAAGTAGTCTTGATTCTTATTAACATCCAAACTAAATTTTCCTATAATAATTCTATACTAGGTGGGCTACTGCGGGATTATGTGAGTGCTGTTGATACAATCGTATATTATATTTCTACGCTTAAGGGAGCTGAAAGAAAGCAGGAAACTTAAATTTACAGTAATGTTCAAATGTTCCAAATGCATTTTTTTGGGCCAGAGGAGTCATTGATCAAAAAGTAAAGACGTTTTTTAGCTTTTGCAAATTAAAACAGTATGAACATTAAATCCACAGGGAATAAGGCATGAAACATGGAGAATCTTTAGATATATAAACACTCTCTGATTGTACTCAATTTATTTTCTCATTGACAGTAAGAATAATTGAACTCTGTAACTAGGAACCAGATGATATTTTGAATCCTTGTAAATATCTTTTAAGTTATTTCCTGAGTTCTGATCAGGCTCTTGCTAGTAGGTACACTGTATCTTGCCCTGCAATGCTGCCTTCTGATTGACACTTTAACACGATCAGATGTTTAATGCTAAAAACGTGACGGAAACTGGACGTTTGTTATGATGATATTCACGTGCCATTCGTTAGGAACAAAAGTCTAAACAAAACTTAGAAAAATGGTGAAACTGGCCAAATATGTGTTTATATTTTTCTCATTTTATCTAGAATTATTAACTGTTTAATTTCCTGTTTCAGTAATGAAGCTGGCGTCTGGATAGGTTTCTTACTGTAACATTCATCATGGGGTCTTGACGCAAAAGCAAACTATTGCAAGTGCTGGAAATTCAAAACAGAAAATGCTGGAAATATTCAGTGGTTCGAACAGAGTCATGGAGAGGTCATAATAACCCAAAGAAGTGTTAAGTTTAATAATGGGAAAGTTGAGCTGTAGAACATAACAATTTAACTTAGAGCTGTTTACAGGAAAATACTCCATAAATGTAGCCTAGACTCAACTATTACACATCAAATCCACGCAAAAGTATTTTAAGACCTTTTAACTGTCTATATCTGTACACAGAAACCTCAGATAAAACTACTGCATAGCCAACAGTCCTCTGCTACTATTTTCAATCAATCTTTTCTATAAAATTAGTCAACAGAAACAATTTTATTTGTGCATTGTTTTTTAAATCATTGTTTCATTTGATAATGATTTCTGTGACATTGTGAGGTCTCAGATAATAGAATGTGTCACAAATGTATTTCCTTTAAAGCACACACGTGGGGTTATGCAGCAGGTAAGTTTCAAGCAGTGTTTTATCAAAGCATTAAAGCATCTGATTCCATTGCGACTGCATAATTGCTGCTTGATGTCAGCTATTCTCTAACTGTGCCTGTATTAACTAGGTTCCATTTCAAAGGCATAATCCATTTTTTTGAATGCTGTTTACAGTTCATCATCGTACAGAGACGGGTCATCGTACCGACCCTCATCAAAGTGTGTAACAACAACTTTCTGTTCACTGTAGACCACATGTGTGTTACCTCCAGGTGCACCAATCCTGGGTTTTGCCAGGACATTTGGAGAAACTGCATATTGCATTAGTTCTGGATCAGACTTTTGTAGATCTTCTTCACCTGAACCAGTAACACTCACTTCATTGCCATCTCTATTCTCAGATTCCCATTCTTCATACCAATACACATTACCCTCAAGTCTCCTTTCATCCATTCCTTCAGCAATTTCATGCTGCTGAGTTATGAATGTCATACCTCTCCCACTGTCACCTCCACTCGTCTGTACTGACATAACTCGGTTTGCATTCATTTGAAAGGTTTCTGATGAATTTTCTGGATCCAAAACTCCATGAAAGAACTCTTCTCTGTCAATCTTACCTTTTCCCTTTTGGAAGAAAGGACTTTGATCAAACCAATCACCTTCAATTTCACTTGACTGAGACATTTCACCAACAGTTAGATCACCAGTTTGATATTGAGAACTTCTGTATTCATCAGTGTCAGTCTCATCTCTCATACTGATTTCTGGCAACACAGGTTCCTGGTTAATACCTCTGACCTTTATTTGGATTCCATCATCGTTGTGCGAAGTATCAACTGTTTTAAGACCTTTTGCACTCAGTAGTTCCTGTATTTTCTCCTGAGTAGTGACGTTAATTAATCTTGATCCTATGTCATCTGTGTCTTCTTCATCTTCAATGTCCAGTGAATAGAAATCCTCTGGTTCAAGGCTTTGTGAAACATTTACCTCGGCCTCGATAGTGACAACGCCACTCTGAGAAGATTGTTGGACATTTTTAATATTAACTGATACGTTGTCAGATGGGTCTTGGGAATCTCTAGTGAGGACTGAAAGCTCATCCCTCAGACTTTCTGGTACAGCCTCTTTCAACTGCTGCAAAGCTCCTTTCAGCTTAAGTTTAGGATCCTCCATTTCCTCAGTCAGTAGCTCAACAATGGATGCCTGAACATCTTGAGGAACTCTAATCGATTCCTCTATCAGCCATGGTGAAGACAGTTCTTTCGACAAGGTATCTTGCTGTGTGTCTGTAATTCGTTTAACGTTTTCTGAATCTGCGCTGGCTTGAGGAGAATGCAACCCCATTTCTGTTAGTTTGGTTCCAAACGATTCTGTTTTTTCCTTAGTGATTTCATGTGCTTTTTCATTTGAAGACGAAATGTCAGGTGAGCTCTGCAGTAGCAGTTCAGTATTTGATAGCATTGTTTTCCTAAAGTCTGCAGCAGTCATTGTAATATTTAAGACTTCTTCATATCTGCCATCCTTTCCTTCATAATCAATGTCCTCTGCTCCTAAAGGCAGTGGAAACGTGTCTGCAGTTGTAGGAAAATCATCAGTTTCTTCAAAATGTTCTAAGGTTTGCTCCCCCATCTCAACACTTACAGATACTTTCCCTGGAACTTGTCTTCCTTTAAACCCTAGGCTGAGAAGTCCATCCATAAGGCTCTCAGACTTTGACCCTGTTAAGTGTTCCAAAGCCCCTTTCACTTGAAGCTCTGGACTTTTGGCATCCACATTCAGCATTTCTTTCAGAGTTGACTCATCTCCCACTTCAACAATTTCTTCTTTTCTTGACTGAATGATAATTTCTCTTTTGGTTTTGCCATCATCCAACACTTCTTTCTCCTCGATATGATAACTGATGTCAGCTTCTGGTGAAACATTCAGTTTTGTCAAATCAATGGATTTTATGTCTGTTTGAATGATGTCCCCAGTTCTAATATTATTTGCTAAACTTTCATCATGTTCATAGATAGCAACTCCACGGTTATCCTCTGACTTCCCTGCATTCGTTTTCATCCAGATCTCTTCTCCAGTTTCCAGCATCGATTCCTCTTTGTTCTTTTCTATCGGAAAATACTTTGTAGTTTCCGCACTTTCCTCTTGGTCTGTAGTACAGATGTATCCGTCCGGAGTAATAGCTGGTCCCACATTACCGATGTCTACTTTGATTTCCAAGTCTTTTGGAGTACTTTTGACTTCTATCACTTCCTTTGGTACCTCAGCCTCATACTCCTGCTGATTGGTTATTTCTGTAGACCTCCTGTTAAAATCATAATCTTGCTCCTCACTAACAGGTTGAGGTGATTCATCCAAATATCGAGACTTAAGTTCCTTCTCTTCATGACATGAAACATCTCCTTTATCATAAGAGTCTGACTCCTTGACTATTATTTTGGATTTGTGTGTGGCCACATCTGTAACATGCACTGCCTTGGCCAAAGGCACTTTACTGTCCCTGCCTATCTTTTCTGGAAACAATTTGTGCTGAACGATAGCTTCCTTCGTTGTACTGTGAGAGTCTTGAGGTTTTGGTGCAAACATGGTCGTGTCTCTGTGAGCATTTTTTGACCTTGCTGAAGATACAATATTTTGAATTGGTGAAGATAATGTGTCATCATAAAGCAGATCATCGTCTGACAGAGAATTCTTAATAGTCTTTCTTGCTGGTATTCTATATGGAAGAGGTTGTAGTACTATTCCCTTTTTGTTAATCACAGTATCTTTCCGGAAACTTGAAGGAATTTTAATACTGGTTTGTGTCCACTTCTTGCCATCTTGTGCATCAAGAGTTGGTTGTAGAACAACATTGGACATATGGGATCTTATATCTGTCCCTGTTGAAACAAATAAGAAATTTAATATGAGCCCATTTTGACATTCAATAACGTACCAAATACCTTACTGCTTTCAGTCCTGAGATAGAGACAGGAGTCAACTATCAACCCATCAAGTCTGTACATCAATGAGATCTTGGTGGATCTGCTGTTTAACTCCATATTCCTTCTTTTCTCTCATATCCCTTAACACCTTTGGTTCACAAATATTTATCTAAGGTTTAGAGTTCAAGACTGATCTGGAATTAATTGCCATTTGTGGAAGAGTCTCTACCACCCTTTTCTCGTTTCCTAATTTCACTTTGAATGATCTGCTCCTTTAACCATGTACCTGAGCTTTAGCCTCCCCACATAACAAAACATCTGATCTCTTCATCTGATCTCTCTCTTCCTTAACAGCTTGAAGATTTCAATTAAGTCACCCATTAACCTTCCGACGTACGAAAAACATTTGTGTAATCTGTCTTCATAATGTAACCTTTGTATGTCAGCAAATCCATACAGCACTGCCTCAACAGCAAATATATAATGGTCCTAAGATGCGGCATAATCAGATCTTATCCAGATTCATAGGTTCTTTTTAATTACCAGAAAAAAAAAGGTTTCCTTATTAATTACATGAGGAGAAGTACTGGCCAAAGCTGTACGGAGCTACACACATCAGAAGGTCTTATGTTTAATTCCCATGCTGCATTAAGAAGTCTAGGAATGCAGAGAATGTAAACTGAGCTAATTGATCTGAGACATAGCAGGAGTTGGGCCATTTAAAATGTGTACAGGAAAGGGGGGTGCGTGGGAAACCAATTTAGCAAATAAAACTAAACAAAGTGTCTGTTTGTTTGAAAATATCCCGTACTTGTAAAGCCACAGACTCCTGTTATCACACTAATACTGTCATCCCAACTTTATCTCATGACCATTCCTCTTTTGTGATTGTCAGGATTACAGCTGAGCATGCCCTAGGCCTCTCCCAGCCTGTAGGATAGAATCTTCTCTCAGGGTGGCCAGTTTGGGAACGAGAAGGACGAGTAATTAGCCAAGGCGGTGGGGCACCACCACCTTCTCATCACCACCACAGTTAAATTCAGGGCCTAGAAGGCCCAGCATTGACCTTCCTCTCTCATTACCAATTAAGGACCTCTTAATTGCCCTATCCTCTTGTCACTGGGATTAACACAAATAGAACATTCCCAAAAATTGCTACCCTATGGGTAGCCTGTCATCTTGGGGTAGGGAGGAAGGATAGAGCCTACATCAAAGGCAATCTGTACCAGATTGAAGATCTGAATGTTGGCCAGGAATTTGACCATGGGGACCGTACCCTATGATTCCACCTCTTTGTAACCTTCAACATGAGCACCCATATTTCATTGGTCTTAATCCTGGGTGTATTGTGAATGTCGACTTAAGGGGTGCTGTTCTGCCAGGAATCACAGCATCCTTGGGGGCGCTGCTGAGCACAGGTTGGCCTGTCTCTAGTTGGCTGGCAGCTCTCACTGTGTGGGGTTTTATCTCAGAGGAAGGTCTGCGATTGACCTCACCCTGTGGTTCATTGGGGCTTCCTTGGAAGAGATAGCACCCATCTCTCACTAGCACTCCAGTCAGCAGATATAACCTCCGCTGATGCATCTACAGGATTGCATCTGTACTTTCAAATATTAGCAACAGTGGACTTTTCTCTGACGTAAGCAGAGAACTCTGGAAATATTCAGCAAGTCGAGCTGGATCTGTAGAGTGAAAAATAGAGGTAATGTTTCAGATTGCTGACTCTTCCATCAAAACTCTTTTTCTGATTGAGCCCTTGAGTTCAACTACACATTCATTACTCTCATGTAGATTAGGATGCAAAACTTCGCCAAAACGACATAATGCCACACTTAAACAAATCAGCCAATAGGTTTCAGAAAGTAGGACCTGCAGTCAGAAAAAGTTGCTGATCACATCCATCAATATGAATAGTCTTAAGAATACTTTCCAGCAATTTTGTACATGGTTCATGGTTAAATACCAAGGAGTGTGAGTGATCCAAAGAAATACATCCCTTTTAAAATAGTTTTACCTTGTCTGAGGTTTCGCAAATGCTGTGGTATCCCGTGATGCTTGCCGTGTTCTCTTTCTAACAAGGCCCTGAAAAAAACACTTAATCTCAATTGTATGACACATTTGTTTACATTTTTATTCCAGTTAGGGTAATCAGAAGGTCTCCAATCATTGTGCGACCATTGGGGAAGGTTGAGGACACGTGCACCTCACATAAGACCTGTCCAAGGTTTGATGGTATCGGAGTCTCCCGGATGGACAATCCAGTATAAAACAGAGTATAGCAGTCTAGATTTGAGTTTAAATTTGTGCTGAATTAGATCTCCTGAGTCAGATGCCAGAGGCACTACAGCAGTTCAACTCAGTAAATGTGGATTAGGAGGGAGTGACTGTGGGAAAATGATCTCTCTTGGTAAACCTTGCTCATGTTCTAGCTTACACACTGAATTGGTTCAATGTTGCTGAGCCTCCTCACCTTCTCACCTGACATCGGTGATATTTCCAACTGATAGTGTTCAGAGCTATGAAACATGTTTGTTTTTATTTTACCTCTTTCCAGCTGAGGTCACCCAGTTCAACAGAGATCGGGAATCATGGGATCTTTTGCTACAAATGACTCAGTATTGCATATAGTACAACATACTATTCCACTAAACAACCATCGAACTTCATACAGTAACTTCTAATATTCAAATCCATAATTTCCAGCAAAAATGCAGATTCTTCAGGCCCCTTTTCAGATGATTCATCAGTCCCTTCAAAGAAAGAGTGTCTAATTCTGACTTTCACCACCACCCCTGAACTTCTGGCATAGGAATGTCATTTTCCCTTCTACAGCCTGCCTTCAGTTGACATACTAATAGCGTTGGCTGAGTTAAGGAATATCAGATTACTCAAAGATTCCTGGAACTTGTAAAACTGCAGCGATCCAGTTGGTGAGAAGTGACTCGATTGATATGCTGCAGGCGAACAGGATGTCAACGAGGCTTGAAGAGAAAGAGGCACTGAGCACAAACTGCCCTTTCTGAAACAATGCTTGAGTGTTTTTAACATGGAGTCAGAATGGAACAGTTTGCTAAGAGCTGGCACAGCTCAGTGCAACAGTTGACCCATTTGCCAGAGTGGAACATGAAATCACTAGAAACTCATTCCAAGAAAAACACTTGATGCAGCATTTACAGGATAACTGTAGCAGTGGGAACAACAATACTTTGACATCGACATTTATCCTGAATTAATTTTTAGCCATCTCCCTTTAGTTTTCTTTCCAGTACGGGAAGCATTACATTGAATTTTATAACAAAGAAACTGGCCATTCAGCCCAACTGGCCCATGCCAGAATTTATGCTTCACCAACTATCTACAGAGTACAGTTTGATCTTTCAGGTGTTAATGTAAGTAGAGAGTACATAGAAACTATAACACAGGAAGAAGCTACTGTATTTAGGTTAACTTCTCTGTGCTAACGTTTCAGCTCCACTCAAGGCTCCTTCACTCGCTCTCCATTTAACTCCATCAACATATTCTTCTATACCTTTTCTCTGGACTGATCTAGCTTTCTTGTTAAATTCATCTAGACTACCCATCTCAACTATTCATATGGTTGGTTCCACATCCCCAGCACTCTCTGCATAAAGACATTGTGCCTGAATTTCCTATTGGCTTTAGTGGTAAGACGTAGACAGTCCCCTTGAATTACAATTCAACATTAACGGGATGTTGTCTGAATGGGTGTTCTCCCCCCAGATTCCAGAGAAACTCAACACTCAGAAATGGTCAGGAAACCCCAATGTTTTAATCCTCCCTAAACCACATACAATGGGGCCAACTGTGGAATCCCCATTGAGATGATCTCGTTTAGCAACGACATGGAATAAAACAAAGGCCACTGGGAATTGGGACTAGGAAATAATTCAGTAGACAGAATTATTCTTAAAATAGCTGAAGTTAGTTCAGGACATAAATTTAAGGTGAAGGGTGGAAGGTATAGGGGAGATGTCAGGGGTGGGTTCTTTACCCAGAGAGTGGTGGGGGCATGGAATGCGCTGCCCTTGGGAGTGGTAGAGTCAGAATCATTGGCGACCTTTAAGCGGCAATTGGATAGGTACATGGATGGGTGCTTAATCTAGGATAGATGTTCGGCACAACATCGTGGGCCGAAGGGCCTGTTCTGTGCTGTATTGTTCTATGTTCTATGTTCTATGATTTATTTTAGTGGAACAAAACCAGAAATTGCTGGAAAATCTCTGCAAATCTGGCAGCATCTGCGGAGAGAGCTCAGAGTTAATGTTTCAAGTTGAGTGACCATTCCTAAGAACTGGTCTTAAGGAAGGGTCACCAGACCCAAAACTTTATCTCTGATTTCTCTCCACAGGTGCTACCACACCTGCTGAGATTTTCCAGCAATTTCTGTTCTTGTTTCAGATATTTAGCATCTACATTTCTTTAGGTTTATCTTAGTGGAGTTGTAGTTTTTGTAATTTCTTTCAATGTTTCAAGGTGATACATGAGTGTTGAAGAAAAAACAAAATTCAGTCTTTTCTATCTGGTGTCATTGCAAGCAGTTCTCAGCCAGGACCAGGATAAGCTGTTGATAAAGCTCTCTCTCTCTCTCGCTCTCTCTCATTATTTTCTCTAGCAACATGACAAGAGTCAATTTAATTAAGCATCTCTTGCTGCACCAACGTGATCAGTTAATTGGAAATGAAGACAGTGGAATAGAGTGAATGTCACTAGAATAGTGTCGAACAGTTCAAACTTATGATCTGGAGACGTGGTGGAACATGAACTCAGTTAATAAATCTAGAATAAAACTGGACTCATTTTTGTTCACCATGAAACTATCACTGATTTTCATAAAACCAAACTGATTCACCAATTTCCTTCAGGGAAGAAAATGTGCTGACCTACATCTGACTCCAGATCCACAGCACTATGTTAACCACCCCTGAAAATTTCTAGCAATAACCCTCATATCAAGGGCAATTTGGGTTAAGCAACAAACTTTGACTTTGTCAGTGATGTACACATCCCATGAAAGAATAAATAGAAACAGTGTGATATTACCAGCTGCTTTGTGAAGTTGTACACAGTAAGATTGAAATTTCCCAACCACACTTCAGATCTGATTCCTACAACCAGTGAGTTAAGGGGACACTGTTTCTGTAAAAGTATGGAGTAGATTTCAAGCCAGGTCCCAGGAGAAAAAAACCGGAATTGCAAGCTCCTTCACCTCCTGCTAATATAACAATTGGTGACAGTACTATTCTTGTGTTTCCGGAGGTGATTACTCATATTTTAAAAAGAAATACATCTGAGTTTTCATTTGTAAAATATTTTTTCCTGCATCTGAACTTTCTCCTCTGCTGGTTAGATGCAGACCAATCCCCACATGGGGATTCTCTTTATGGAACCCCTGCAGAATAGCATAACAATGGAGCATCAGAACTCAATTTTAAATATCTATAGCTATTTATTTGTAAATATCTCAGGTTACTGGGCCTGTATCTTTGTATCTACGTGTAAAATATAGTAAAAGATAAGTATTGATATATCTTTTTGTAAAAGGATGATAGCAGTTTTTACTTTAGATTTAAAGTTTCCCTCCAAATATCATTTTCCATTATTTCTGTAATGGTCTAGTGAATATTCAATTTGTTCTAGTCTACTAATTATTTGATTTAACTGTCCTTAAATTCCAGGAAGAAAGTGAGAACTGCAGGTGCTGGAGATCAGAGTCGAGAGTGTGGCGCTGGAAAAGCACAGCAGGTCAGGCAGTATCCGAGGAACAGGAGGGTTGACGTTTCAGGCATAAGCCCTTCATTATGACTTTCAAATCCTTCCTGATAAAGGGCTTATGCCTGAGACGTCGACTCTCCTGTTCCTCGGATGCTGCATGACCTGCTGTACTTTTCCAGTGCCACACTGTTCAACTCTTTAAATTCCAAATCAATCCAAGACTTGTATAATAGGGAACTCTTCCAGTCCTCCCACTCCTGAATACGCATAGAATATTTAGGTGATAATCTAAGAAGTAATATTTATCACAACTTTGGTGTCCCTCTTTTTTATTTCCACTGCAATCTTGCTTGTGCTTATTTCACTGATATTATGATTGCTGTTCATTCAACTGTTCTATTCCCCGTTTCGAATGCCCTTCCTCCCCCTCTAAGCTGAATCGAAATCGAGACTCACCAAGTTATCTTGTTGTCCTTTGCTTTCAGGAAAATAGTGGGGATGTTGCTGGGCTAGTACTCTTGACTTTGTCCCTTGGGGACATGGGTTCAAATCCCACCGTGGAAGATGGATAGAACTTAAATTTGATTATATTTTCAGGAATATAAAGATCGTCAGCAACAATAGTAACAATTATTTACAATGACTATAAAATCCCATCTGATTTACTAATGTACTTTAGGGAAGGAAATCTGCCATCCTTGTCTGGTGTACGTACGAGTTAAGGATTGGGCCATTCAATGAAATCATGGCTATTTTGATCGTAACCCCAAATCCATATTCTCACAGACCCCTGATAACTTTTCCCTTCTTTACTTGTCAACAATACTTCCACCTTAAAATTCTTCAAGGCCTCTTGCCTTTTCAGGAGGAGCGTTGCAAAGACTCATGACCTTCAGAGGAAACAATTTTGCCTCTTTGTTGTTTTGAATGAGTGATCCCTAGTTCCCGATACTCCCACAGCAAAATGGTTGACTCTTAACTGCCCTCCCCAATTGCCTAGCAATACGCTCAGTTCAAGTGAAATTAGGAATGGCCAAAAAATGCTGGCTTTACCAGCAACACCCACATCCCATGAAAGCATGAGAAAAGTCTTCTACTCACCCTAACGCATTCACCTGCAAATCTGTGGAATTGCTTGACTCCTTGGTGCATACCTTATGCATGCACTTTGTTCACATTTATTTACGAATTTGAATTGTGTGTGTGCTCAGACTGGAAGTTATCCTCACTTCTTTTAGATTCAAACCTCCTGTCAAACAGTAAATGAAGTAAGCATTACCTGTAGGTGGCAAGCTCAAGACTCAGTCCCATCTTCACCTGTATCAGCTGTTGTTGCTCTTTGAGGTTAAGTGTAATCGTTGATATGAGATCGTGCTTTTCATCCTCCAGTAAATCCATCACTCTCTGTACACCACAACCAAGACACAGTTAGTCTGATAGACTTGCAACTAATGTACAACTGTTCTTAATTCATTAAGAAAAATGGTGCACTGAGAACAACCTAGCTCTCAATGCCGGCAAAACCAAGAAACTCATTACTGACTTTTGGTGGGATGTTACTCATGCCCCCCTACACATTAACAGCCCAGAGGTGGAATGAGTGGAGAATGTCAAGCTCCTGGGAGTGGTCATCCATAACAGGCTTTCTTGGACTCTTCATGTGGACGCACTGGTTACAAAGGGTCAACAATGTCTCTTCTTCCTCAGGCAGCTGAGGAAATTTGGCATGGCAGTGAGTACCCTTGCCAACTGTTATAGGTGCGCCATCGAGAGCATTCTGTTTGGATATATCACTACCTGGTATGGCAACTGTACCATTCAAGATTGGAGAGGGTTACAGAGAGTGGTGAACTTGGTCCGGACAGTCACAAAGGCCAACCTCCCATCTATAGAATCCATCTACCTGGCCCACTGTCAAGGAAAGGCCTCCAGCATTCTCAAAGATCTATCCCACCTTGACAATGTTTTTTTGCAACCTCTACCATCGGGAAGAAGGTACAGAAGCTTGAACACATGCACCAGCCGGTTTCAAAACAGTTTCTACTCTACTGTTGTTAGAACACTGAATGGACTCACAAACTCTTAACATTCACCTGTACCTGCGTTTCTGTTCTTGCTGCTGTTTACCTAGTATTTACTTGTCTATGCCACTTAACTCTGTGGCTCACAAGACAAAGCGTTTCACTGTGCCTCGGTACACGTGACAATAAATTCAATTCAATTCAATTCAATTCCTAATCTAACACCAAGAATTTGACTTTTATCCTTTCCGGAATCAGGAACAATGATGGGTGAGCTGGAAATAGTTTGTTTAAAACAACTTTTTAAACTAGATTAGATTACTTACAGTGTGGAAACAGGCCCTACGACCCAACAAGTTCACACCGACCCGCCGAAGCGCAACCCACCCATACCCCTACATTTACCCCTTACCTAACACTACTGGCAATTTAGCATGGCCAATTCACCTGACCCGCACATCTTTGGACTGTGGGAGGAAACCAGAGCACCCGGAGGAAACCCACGCAGACACGGGGAGAATGTGCAAACTCCACACAGTCAGTCGCCTGAGTCGGGAATTGAACCCGGGTCTCAGGCGCTGTGAGGCAGCAGTGCTAACTGCTGTGCCACCGTGCCGCCCACATTCATGGTTTCTGGGCATCACTGCCTAGGTCAGCATTTATTGCTGATCCCTAATTGCCCAGTCAGTATATAAGAGACAACCATCTTGCCGTGGGTCTGGAATTACAGATAATCCAGTCCGGGTAAGGATGGCAGATTTCCTCTCCTAAAGGACATTAATGAACTGCATGTTTTTGTAAGACAATTGCCAGCAGTTAATGGTGATCATTAGGTTTTTTTCTAATCAAAATTTCAGCATCAGGCATGATGGGATTGGAACCTATATCTCCTGGGAGATGCTGCATTACTAGTTCAGTGACATTACCCCTCCCCATGTCTGTTCGTGGCTCCATCTCCCTCCCAGGACATTTTCCTGAAGGACCGGGGTTAGATTTTGCTGGGCTCAGCCCACTAGCAGCAGTGTAGCCAATTAGGGTTATTAGATACTGCGTAAGGCCAATTGAAAGAGGCTAACTGAGATCTGCATTCCCATGGATGATGAGTGTCAGTTTAACTGCATGGATCTAGCCCCATGATGATGATGATTTGATGTATTTGTCATGTGTACCTAAGTACAGTGAAAAGCCTTGTTTGTGAGCAGTACAGCCAGATCATAGAAAGCAAGGATGAAAAACATACTTGGACAGCGTAAGACATATAGGTTTTACCGCACAGGACATGCACTAGACAAGATCAATATTGACAAGATCAGCATTATTTGAAGTTAAAGAGACCATTCAGCAGTCTAATAATGGCAGTGAATAAGCTATTCTTGAAGCTGCTGGTGCATATATTCAAGGTCCTGTATCTTCTGCCTGATGGAAGAGGTTAGAAGAGAGGATTACCAGGGTGAGAGGGATCTTTGATGATGTTAGCAGCCTTTCCACAGCAACACTATGTGTAAATGGATCCATGGGTGGGAGGTTCGCTTCTGTGATGGACTGGGTTGGGCAGCCTTGTGTAGTTTCTTACGGTCCTGGGCAGAGCAGTTGCTGTACCAAGCCATGATGCATTCTGTAGTGCATCTGTAGAAGTTGGTGAGGGTCCTTACAGAGAGGCCAAATTTCCTGAGCTGCCTGAGGAAGAGGAGGCATGGCTGTGCCTTCCTGACCACCACATCAACATGGGAAGTCTAGGATGGATTGGCGGCTATCGTCACTTCTAGGAACTTGATGCTTTCAAACCTGTCAACCGAGTGATGTAAATAGGGGCATGTTCTCCTTCCTTCTCTCTGAAGTCGATGATTAGTTCTTTAGTTTTGCCAACATTGAGAGAGAGGTTGTTCTCATCTCACCAGGTCACCAAACCCTCGATCTCCTTCCTGTAATCTGCCTCATCATTGTTTGATATCCGTCCTACTGTGGTGGTGTTATCAGTAAACTTGTACATGGTGTTTGTTTAGAATATGGTAACACAGTAATGGGTGTACAGGGAGTACAGCAGGGGGGCTGAGAATGCATCCTTTGTTGGGGGGTGGTGCCAGTATTGAGTGTTATCGTGGAGGAGATGGTGTTGTCTGTCTTCACTGATTGTGGTCTGTGGGCCAGAAAGCTGAGGATCCACTTGCAGAGGGTGGAGCCAAGACACAAGTCTCGGAGTTTTGAGACTGACCTGCTGACAGACATGCCTTTAGACCGCCCTCCTTGCTCATTCCACAATAATAAGTCACAGTTTGAAAATTTGGATCGATCCTTTCAGGACAGAGTAAAGAATTGTATTTCTCACAGAGGGTTTTATGGCTTCAGAGGACAATGGAGCCAGGGTCAGCAAATATTTTGAAAATAGAAGACGACAGATTCTTGTTAGGCAAGGGTCAAAGGTTGTCAGGATTAGGTGGGAATATAGAATTGAGAATCTTAACAGATCATCATGATCTTAAGGAATGGCAGAACAGGGGATGAATAGTCTGCTTCTGCTCCTATATGGATGTCTGTATAAACAGCTAAATTGGCCTTCAACAAACATATTTATTTTGTGATTTCATGTGTTTTCTGACCTCTCGATCAAAGACTCTGACAGAGCCAACTGACTGCGGAACATATTTTCTCCTGAGTAGATGAAGGATCCTGCTGTTCGGAAAGGGCATTATCTGTCTGGATGAAATTTGTCTCCAGCTGTTAACGAGATTATAAAGCAGTGTTCCAACACAGTGAGCATCTTAGTGTCAGTCTGGGAGATGTCAGGCAAACAAACCAGTTTGATTCAAAACCAAATGCTGGGAACCAGATGTCTCCTTTACCAACTGGAAGGCAACAGTGGTATTATCGCGGAACTGTTAATCTAGAAATCCAGGTAGTTTTCTGGGGACCCAGATTCGAATCCTGCTACAGCAGACGGTGATAGTTGAATTCAATAAAAGTCTGGAACTAAATGTCTAATGTCAGCCACAAATCCATTGTCAATTATTTAAAAAAACCCATCTGGGTCACTAATATCCTTGAGGGAAGAAACTGCTGCCCTTACCTGGTCTACATAGGACTCCACACCCACTGGAATGTGGTTGATTTTTAACTGCCTCTGGGCAATTAGGGATGGATAATAAATGTTGTCTAGCCAGCAACACCCTTATCCCTCATGAATTAATTAAAAAAGAAGTTTTTCCACAGGTCAGATAATAACAACACCACCCGGTGAAACACTGAGCGAGACATATCGGATTGGTTCCTTTTCCATACCCCAGCCTGTGCTGATATCAGCTAACAGCTGCAACTCCAGGAATCCTCAGTGCCTGTGGATTAATGAGTAATATAAATCTGAGTTTCTATGAATGGCAGCAGCTATGGAGAGCATGAATGGCAAGTGAAGACAAAATCGGTTTGACCTGTGAATGATAGAGTCACAGAGATGTTCAGCACTTAAACAGACCCTTCTGTCCATGCCGACCAGATATCCTAACCAATCTAGTCCCACCTACCAGCACCTGACCCATATCCCTCCAAACCCTTCCTATTCATATACACATCCAGATGCCTTTTAAATGTTGCAATTGTACCAGCCTTCACCACTTCCTCTGGCAGCTCATTCCATACACATACCACCCTCTGCATGAAAAAGTTGCCCCTTAGGTCTCTTTTATATCTTTCCCCTCTCACCCTAAACCTATTCCCTTTAGTTCTGGACTCCACCACCCTAGAGAAGAGACTCTGTCTATTTATTCTATCCATGCCCTTCATTATTTTATAAACCTCTATAAGGTCACCCCTCAGCCTTTGACACTCCAGGGAAAGCAGCCCCAGCCTGTTCAGCCTCTCCCTGTCGCTCAGATCCTCCAACCCTGGCAACATGCTTCTGAACCCTTTCAAATTTTACAACATCTTTCTGACAGGAAGGAGACCAGAATTGCACACAATATTCCAAAAGTGGCATGACCTCCCAACTCCTGTACTCAATACTCTGACCAATAAAGGAAAGCATACCAAACACCTTCTTCACTATCCTATCTACCCGCAACTCAAGGAGCTATGAACCTGCACTCCAAGGTCTTTTTGATCAGCAACATTCCCTAGGACCTTACCATTAAGTGTATAAGTCCTGCTAGGATTTGCTTTCCTAAAATGCAGCATTTTGCATTTATCTAAATTAAACTCCATCTCCCACTCCTCAGCCCGTTGGCCCATCTGATCAAGATCCCATTGTAATCTGATGTAACCTTCTTCACTGTCCACCACGCCTCCAATTTTGGTGTCAACTGCAAACTTATTAACTGTACCTCTTATGCTCGCATCCAAATCATGTATTGCCCTTATTCTTACACCTGAACCACATACCCTCACAACTCTCACTAGTCACCTAGGCAGGCCAGCAGGGGTCTGTCAGTGCTCAAGGACCTGTATTTAGGCAAGACTCAGCAATTTCAAGGAGAAGGTAGGAAAATAGAAAAACCATTTCCACTCCAGTTTCTCCTCTTCAGATGGGCCTATCGAGACGATCTTGGCAGCTGAGTACGCAGCAAGCTTGCAAGCATCAGGCATGCTGGCATTGAACTTGGGTCTCCAAGGCAAAAATCCAACACTTCAGATCCCACTGGGTTTTCATAGCAATGAACATTTTGAATAAATAATATTTCATCCTTTCCATCACCAAGTGCTTCTCTACATATTCTCTGAGCTCAGTATTCAGATGTAAAGAAATGTTGTTGCTCAGCAACCTCCTTGTGCAAAATGGAATTGAAGTTAAGGAAGTGTGCACAAGAATGATTTGTCTCTGGATCCACACTGAGTTATCCAGTCAGAGGCAAAGTGTTTGTGAATCATTGTGCTATAGAAAATGGATGCTCTATCTCCACCCATAATACAAACTTTGCATGTACCAAGTGAGGTAATAGAACTATATAAATTTCAATTATTTTAATTTCAGGAAGGTGTCTTTGAGCAGTTCTGCTTTGTAAATATGCCAGAAGTGTCACCAAGGAATGTGGCTTTGGAATCTGCTTCACTATATTTACAGATCTACAAATTCCTTCACTTTGCAGATTAAATAGGGGGTTTCACTATAGAGCTGGTAGTGAGAACTGAACAGTTGGTAACTAGAAGACGTTAATTTAAGATAATTAGCAAAAGAAGTCAAGGGAGAAAAGGGAGTTTTTTCACTGCGAGTGGTTATGACCAGAATGCATGTCCTGAAAGGATGGTAGAAACAGATCCCTTACTAACTTTCAAAATGGAATTTGAGAAAGACTTGAGAAGAAACCATTTGAAAGGTAATGGGGAGAAAGCAGGAGGTGTGGGCATATAACCGCACAGCTCTTTTGAAAAGCCAAGGTGGATTTAATGGGCCAAAAGGTCACTTGATTTGTTGTGTGATTCTTTGTTCTCTGATGCTCTGTGGCTGGATTTGGTAGTGAGGACTGAACGATTCCAAGCTTATCCCTGTTCTGTGCTGAGCTGGGGAGTAATGAACTGTTACAATTGACCACAAAACTAGAAGAAAGGGTAAAAGAAAGGGTAAAACTACCATACTCCTTCTGATCACTATCCAGCACCTTCCCCGTTTGTGAGACTGGGATGAAGCTAAGGACAGGCTTAGGGTCTCATGGACCTCCAGAGTTGGGTGAGCTGCCAACAATCAATGTCCACGCGCACACGTGGAAAATGATGACTTGGAATGCCACTGAGGATACTGGCTGGAATTCTGCCCTTTCTGGTCTGGGGATGCTTAACACTAGTACTGCTCTGATCCAAGGACTGACCTCTAACAACACTCAGCTTTGAGTCATTCAACTCTTGCATGAAAAATGCATGCTATTACTTTTGCGTACATCACTGTTGAAGCTGCTTTTAAAATCTGAAACTCCCTCAGCCATCCCTCCTTCATATAATTTAGAACAAATACCTTGGGGATTATTATCACCTGCATTTGACACCTCACAGTTTGGGTTCAGCACACTGAGAATCTTAAACATTCAACATAAATAGATTATGCGACTATAAAACACAGTTAGACACATCATCTTTCCTTATGAATTCTCCTTGGAAGAGGCCTGGCAGTAGGGTTGAAATCAACTCGGAGTAAGTGAGGACTGCAGATGCTGGAGATCAGAGTTGAGAGTGTGGTACCGGAAAAGTACAGCAGGTCAGGCAGCATCCAAAAAATCTCCTGTTTCTCGGATGCTGCCTGACCTGTTGTGCTTTTCCAGCTCCACACTCTCGATTATGAACTCTCCTGTAAAGGTGTAATAAAAAGAATTCCCGAACTTTCTATTGATAACTTGTCTTTTCTTGGCCTAAGTGCTAAATGCGCTTTAATATTTTACCTAGGAGCATCTTTCTCCTGTGTAAGACTTCAGGATATTTAGAATTTGTAAAGCTCCTCAGTACAGCATGACTCATTTACACACACCCTTTCTTGTGGGTGTTTCTGGCATTTGTTGCTCGTTCCTGAATGCCCTCGAGAAGACACTGGTCAGTGCCTTCTTGAACTGCTCTCATCCGTGGTTAGTAGGTAACACCCAGAGTTCTGTCATAGAGGGATTTTGACCCAGCACCCGTGAAGGAACAATGATAGAGTTCCAAGCCAGAATTAGATTAGATTAGATTACTTACAGTGTGGAAACAGGCCCTTCGGCCCAACAAGTCCACACCAACCCACCAAAGCGCACCCACCCAGACCGATTCCCCTACATTTACCCCTGCACCTAACACTACAGGCAATTTATCATGGTCAATTCACCTAACCTGCTCATTTTTGGACTGTGGGAGCACCCGAAGGAAACCCAAGCAGACACAGGGAGAATGTGCAAACTCCACACAGAGAGGCGGGAATGGAACCCCGGTCTCTGGCGCTGTGAGGCAGCAATGCTAACCACTGTACCACCGTGCTGCCCACTAAATCCTGGGATTCAGGACTTGTGTGTAGTTTGGATGGGAACTTGCAGGTGGTTGTGTTCACATGTATCTGCTGCCCTTATCATTCTAGGTGGTAACGTTTGTGAGTTTGGAAGGTGCTGTTGGAGGAACCTGGGTGAGTTGATGCGGTAGATCTTATAGATGCTACACACTATTCCACTTTTCTATTAGGAATTCTATGTCATCAGAATCAACAATCCTGGTTGGTTTTCTGCTCCCTTACCGAATGAATCCCAGGACTTTTAAATATTAACCTAACTAACATCAGTTAAATCCATACAGTTAATACCACTTTGAAGAACAGTGTGGGAGATCTCCCTGATGGCTAGCCAATGTTTATTGCTGAGCTGAAAAATGTGTTGCTGGAAAAGCGCAGCATGTCAGGCAGCATCCAAGGAGCAGGAGAGTCGATGTTTCGGGCAAGGGCTTATGCCCGAAACGTCGACTCTCTTGCTCCTTGGACACTGTAGCTGCACTTTTCCAGCTACACATTTTTCAGCTCTAATCTCCAGCACCTGCAGTCCTCACTTTCTCCTAAGATTTATTGCTGAACCAACATCAGATTTTTCTGGTCAGTATCATGTTGCTGTTCGTGGGATCTTACTGTATGCAAATTGACTACACTGTTTCCTACATCACAACAGTGAGTTCAATTTTTAAAAATGCAATTAATTAAACCGTTAATTGCTAAGGATCACCTGAGGTCATGAAAAACAGTATATAACAATACAATAAACATAGAACGTTTCCATGGAAATAACAGAGAACGCAGCGTCAGAAACAAAGCTCTGCCCAAGTCCATTCCCTTGGCATCTACAGAGTTAAGGGCATGCTTCCAAATGCACTCACCTGATATTCCTCCATATCCACGTCATGCTTCTGTTGAACTGTTAAAAAATCTTCTTCCAGTTTGTTCTGGAGATTAAATTGATCTTCAAGTTCCTTCTTCAGTGTTTCTATTTCCATAATTAAAAGCACTCTTTCCCTGTTCAATTCTTCACCTTTCTCTTTGTCCTGCTGAACTGCAGTTTCCAGTTCTACGATCTTGTTCTTGTAGATCTCAAAGCCTTCCTCCCATATTGCTGTCAAGGTAAGGGCATGCTGTTCAACATCCTCTTCGGTCAGGGGGACTGTGTGATACCCCTGAGTGACCAGGAGCTGGGGCGTTCTGCTCAGCCTTTCCCTCATTTCTCTTTTTGCTTGCTCATGCTGATCTTTCAGGGCTTGACATTCTGCCCTCAGCTCCAAGATGTATGCTTCGAGAGACGCGTTGGCGGTTTCAGTCTGCTGAAGGACCTTTTCCTGTTCAGCCAGCTGTTGCCTTACTTTTTTAAAACCTGTTTGTTCGGCAGCCTGATGCTTTTGTAACTCTTGGATCTCCCGCCACAAGTTGCATCGTTGCATTTCAGCTTTTGATTTCTCGAATATCAGCTCCTCCAGTTCCCATCTCATCTTGTTGATTTCATCCAGATAAAGATTCCGCTCCTCTGCCTTCCTCTCAGTCTTTAAGTGCTGGATCTCAGTGACAAGTCGTTGATTCTCTTGCTCCAGTAGTCGGACCCTGGATAAGTAAGACTCCAGGCGATGGTTCAGCTCCTGGAGCTGGGATTTTTCATGAAGCATTGTGGATTTGAAGGGAAACATTATTCCAGGCTGTATTCCTGCTCCCACCCCTCCCACACTTGCTCTCCCTCTCAAACTGAATGCACTGTTCACACTGTGTGTGTTGTATCAGTTCCTTGACTCAGTAAAGAGAGAGACAGTTTGCAAGGGGGTGTGTGTGTCTCTCTCTCTCTTTCTCTCTCTCTTCAAGCACTGACAGGTGGTACCAGCTAAAAAGGGGGAGGTCCAAACTTTGAGTCATTGGAAAATCTTTAACTCACTCAGAGCTCTCCAACTGCATCAACTGACCCCTTGTGGCCAGGCGTGATTACATTAACAATTCGAACCAACACAAAATCATGTTTCTCAAGCTGCCAGATTGAAACCTCTAACATTCAATATTATTTGGTAAGGGCAAAACGTAAGTCTGAAAATAGGTCCGTAAGACTGCAGGAGAAATGTTCAAGAATCCAAACAGTGCTTTTAATCAAATGCAAATCCATACATAGTCCTCTTTCCAAACTTTTAAGCCCAGTGAGTAAAACAGCGTGAAGCAGCTGAACAAAATAATTTTGGATTTAAGTGCTTGAGTTGCTTTTGTGTCCCTGTTCCTCAGTTTGACTGTCACTGGATAGGAAGCCTGTACAGGCTGTGATTTAGGAAAAGCTAATCATATCCAGTTCTTCCCCAGCTTCCCCTCCTCCCTCATGCTAACTTGATCACAAAGCAACGTTGCTAGAGAAAGTGCAGATGTTCACATCCCATGGTTTCTGGCTCTGGTGAGGGATCTTTGTGCCTTGGTAGCTTTATATCTTAAGTAAAGACACCCCTTTCCTGATACTAGACGAGGACCGTGTTTTCTGTTTCTTCTTCCTATCCATTGAAAGGGTTCAAACTTTAAATCAGCAAAAAAAATTTAGTTAACTTCTAAATTTAATCTCATGATGTAATCTTCAGTGGGAGTCATTTGACAACTAATCACATTCTATTAACCATGGACTGTAAATACTGGACTCTAATCTAGTTGTGAGGATTTCATTTCTGTGCTCAAATGTAATATTAACAGGTAATTTAATTAGCTCTGCCAATGGAAGAATTGAGTCTAATAGAGTCATAGAGTCATCCAGCACGGAAACAGACCCTTCGGTCCAACCAGTCCATGCTGTGCAGAATCCCAAACTAAACTAGTCCCACCTGCCTACTTCTGACCCATATCCCTTCAAATATATCTTATTCACATCTAAATGTCTTGTAAACGTTGTGACTGCACCTGCATCCACCACTTCCTCCAGTAGTTCATTCCATATCTGAACCACTCTCTGTGTAAAAATGGTACCCCCCTCGTGTCTTTTTTAAATCTTTCTCCTCTCACCTTAAAAATATGTCCCCTAGTCTTGAAATCACCAACCCTAGGCAAAACACACCTGCCATTCACCTTATCCATGCCCCTCATTATTTCATAAACCCCGATAAGGTCACCCCTCAACTCCCTATGCTCCAGTGAAAAAGGTCCCAGCCTACCCAGCCTCTCCTCATAACTCAAACCCTCCATTCCTGGCAACCTCCTGGTAAATCTCTTCTGAACCCTCTCCAGCTTGATAATATCCTTTCTATAACAGGGCGACCAGAACTGGCACAGTATTCCAGAAGAAACCTCACTAATGTCCTGTACAACCTCAAGATGACATCCCAACTCATTTACTCAAATATATGAGCAATGCAGGCAAGCGTGCAAAACACTTTCTTCAGTCTAAATATGATGCAAACTTCAAAGAATTATGTATGTGAAGCCCTATCTCTCTCTGTCCTACACCACCACCCAGAGAGTCCTACTTTATTTGTACAAGTCCTTTGTTTTTCCAAAATGTAACATTTAACCAAATTAAACTCTATCTGCCACTCTTTAGCATCTTGACCCAATTGATCAAAACCTCTTTTTAACCTTGGATAACCTTCTTCACTATCCACCATACCACCAATCTATGTGTTATCTGCAAACTTACTAACCATGCCCTCTATATTCTCGTCCAAATCATTTATATAAACGACAAACAAAGGTGGACCAGCACAGATCCCTGTGGAACACCACTGTATCATTATTCTAAAATGTACTAAGATCCGAATCAGTCTTATACTGCCACCTTGTGTTCTCATGAATATCAGCAATAGTGTTTTTTTATTATAATTACGACATAAAACACTGGAAGGCAAAGAGAGGGACAAAGTTAAATAAATTTGTTTTGAATTGATAGTTGTTAAAGAGTAAAAAATGTTGATATTGTGGGGAACACAGTATGAAGTCAAACATTTCCACAACTTTAAATCTACAAAACATATGCTGCTCTGTCATTGTTAAAAATCACACCACACCAGGTTATTGTCCACCTACTGAAGGAGCAGCGCTCTGAAAGCTAGTGCTTCCAAATAAACCTGTTGGACAATAACCTGGTATTGGGTGATTTTTAACTTTTTCCATCTCAGTCCAACATCAGCTCCTCCAAGTCTTGCTCTGTCATTGGTGATGAAGAGGTTCAGTGAACACTGCAAGAGGGCATGCCGGGAGCATCATCAGGTATCCTATTTAAAAAGTGAAGTATCAACTTGACGAAGCTATCACAACACAGGAGTACTTGTATTCCAAACAGCAGAATCAACACCCAATACACAAGGCTAAACAATCCCACAGCCAATGGATCAGATCTAATCTTTGCAGTCTTGTCAGCGGTTGTGAATGTGCTGGACAACTAAACAACTAACAGAGAGTGAGCAGTCCACAAATATCCTTATCCTCAATGTGAGTGATCCCAGCACATCAGTGCAAAAGAAGTGTTGTACCCATCTTCAGCCAGAAGAGCTGAGCAGATAATCAATCTTGACCTCTTCTGGAGGTCCCCAACATTACCAATGCTATCTTCAACTAATTGTGATAAACCCATGTGGTAACATAAAATGCTGAAGACACTGGATATGGCAGAGGTCATGAGCCTTGGCAATAATTTAGCAATAGTACTGAAAATTAGCATTCCAGAATTTGCCATGTGCCTAACCAAGCTGTTCCAGTGAAATTACAACAATGGCAAATATCCGACAGTTTGGAAAATTGCCTGGGTATGCCTTATGTACAAAAGGCACGATAAATCCAGTCTGGCCATTCAGCATGCCGTCGATCATCAGTCAAGTGATGGAAGCGGTTATCCCAGTCGTACCAAACAGCACTTGCAAAGGAATGACCTGCTCACTGGTGCTCAGCGTGCACTCCACCTGGACCACTCAGCTGCTGACCTCATAACAGCCTTGGTTCAAACATGGACAAGAAAGCTGAACACCACAGTGAGGTGAGAGTGACTGCCTTTGATGTCAAGACAGAATTTGACTGAGTATGGCATCTTGGAACCCTATAGCAGAAGTGGAGTCATTGGGAACTGGGGGAAACTTCTTCACTTGTTGGAATCATGCCTGGCACAAGGGAGATGGTGGTGGTTGGTGCAGGTTAATGATCTCAGTGCCAGGACATCACTGCAGGAATTCCTCAGAATAGTATTGTCCGCCCAACTAACTGCTGCTGCTTCATCAATGACCTTCCCTCCATCATGAGCTCAAAAGTGGGAATGTTTGCTGAGCATTGCACATTTCTGATGCTTCAGATACTAAAATAGACCATGTCCAAGTGCAGCAAGACATAGACAACCTTAGTTTTGGGATAATGGGTGGTAAGTAACATTCATGCCACACAACTGCCAGGCTGTGATCATCCCCAGCAAGACCAAATTGAAACATCACCTGTTGATGTTCAATGCTATTTGTTGAATTTCCAAATAGCAACATCCCGGAGTTTACCATTAAATGGAAATTGAAGTGGATTAGCCATACTTACGTGGTTTCAACAGTAGGTGAGAAGCTTGGAATTCTGCACTGAGTAACTTCCTTCCTGTTTCCCCAAGGCTGGTCCATCATCTACAAGGCACAGGTTGGAAATGTAACGGAATACATTCCATTTGTCTGGATGAATGCTCTCTTAACAAGACACTATTCAGGAGAAAGCAGCCTGCTTGACTGGTACCCCATCCACTCCCCTCAACAGTGACTCCGTTCAACATTGATGCACAATGGTAACACTGTACACAAACTGCACAAGGTCTGCTACAACTCACCAAGGCTTCTTCAAAGGCACCTTCCAAACTCACAATTCATACCATGTAGAAGGACAAAGGCAGCAGATGCATTGGAACACAACCACTGTACTTCCCCTTCAAGTCACACACCATCCTATTTTGCTGTTCCTTCAGGGTCACTAGGTCAAGATCCTGGAACTCACTCTATAACAGCACCGTGGCTGTTCCCACACCCGAAGGAGTGCAGAGGTTCAAGAACCACTTTCACCACCACCTTGGCCATGTAAATTAGAGATGGCAATAATATTGGCGTAACCAGCAATATCCATATTCCCCTGAATTAATAATGAAAAAAATAATTCCTTTAAAAGTCTTGCTCTACAGCAGACCCCTAAGGATTTACCTTTGTGTAATTCTCCAAAGTGTATTTAGATGAAGTTGTTTCCTGTTTATAGGTTAATGCAATAACACATTGCTAGCAATCAAAATTGATAAATAGTCCCTGGTGAGGCTACCGCCATACACTTTTAACCATAATCATTGCAATTCAGAAGGAAGCCATTCAGCCTGCCAAACCCATGTCTGCAGTTTTCTAGCGCTCTCTATACAGCAATCCAGTCTGTCCCATTCTCCTGCTCTGTTCATCTAGTCCCGCTTGTTTAAAGCTTGCAATTACCCTTTCAATTACATTTTGAAATCTTTGATCATTTGCAGTTCCATTATCTTTGAAGGCAGCATGCTCCCTGGCCATTACTGTTCACTGCATTTTTAAAAATCTCTCACATTCCCTTTTCATCTTTTGCCCCAAATCTTCAATCTGTGTGGCCTCCTTACCCCTCTAAACCCTTCCTATTCATATACCCATTTTTCATTCATATACCCCTCTTACATCCTTGCCTTCTGCATTATGGTGTCCAAGAAGGGAGAAAGAATGAGTGCTGCTACAAATCAATAAATTACAGAGTTCAGAATAGTTTGCAAGTGGAAGAATTCTTCGAGTTAAACATTCAATATGTACAAAATTGTGCATGTTTGAATTTTAAAAATGCAGTTCATGAATTGTATTGAATAGCTCAAGGAGCTGTTGGAATTGATCTTACTTTAGCACTAATGACAAAAAAGAGCAGAATTCAACAAAGCAAATAGAGTCATGTTGCTAACTTAATAGAATGTGTTTTCAAATCCTCTGGTCGGTTTTTATTACTAACACAAAGAAAGAAAAATCCAAGCCCTTGAAGAAATGGATAGAAGGCCGAATCTCCAATGTCAGATGATTTGAAACTAAAAAGGTTTGGAAAACCCTGACTATTAACGTAGGGGAGAAAATGAGGACGGCAGATGTGGAGATCAGAGTTGAGAGTGTGGTGCTCGAAAAGCACAGCAGGTCAGGCAGCATTCCTGATGCAGGGCTTATGCCAGAAACGTCGATTCTTCTGCTCCTCGGATGCTGCCTGACCGGCTGTACTTTTCCAGCACAACATTCTCAACTATTAACGTAAGAGACTTGTAGGTTTTGCAGGATACCAAGCAGAATGGAAACGTTTAAGCCATGCCAACTTCAAGTGAGCCCAGGACTGCAGGCCAGAGATGTTTAGGTGCAAACTTGTAAAGTGTAATTTGAAAACTGATGTCAGGGTTTTATTCATGCAAGTAATTACATCAACTGGAGGGTTTGTGGTATACAGAGAAGCTGGATAATGGGACTAGTTTAGTTTGGGAAACTTGTTCAGCATGGACGAGTTGGACCGAAGGCTCTGTTTCCGTGCTGTATGACTCTGTGACTCTATAGCCTTGAAACCATGTTAAGGAATGGTGAGCTGAAAATGTGTTGCTGGAAAAGCGCAACAGGTCAGGCAGCATCCGAGGAGCAGGAGAATCGACATTTCGGGCATGAGCCCTTCTTCAGGAATGGTGAATCAGGAAAAGGATTCAGGGGTCAGTAGGCTAATTTTCAATACAGATAAATGTACATCCCTTGTGTACCATGCATTACTGAACAAATATTTACCATAATTCAGTAATCAAGGAAGTAACGTGCTCATTGGTGAAAAGAGCCTTGCACACTCTGCATTTCGCTTTACATTTCCAACAATTATACAAAAAGATTAAAGATCACATGCATTTTTTTTTCATATCCGGAAGTGTATTCCCACACAGCTGAACAGTTTTCCAATCACCACATCACTGTGACTTTTTTGATTTTATCTAAGTACAAATAATTCACCTGCCTGCAAATTGGCATCTGTTTCAGTTGTTCAGGAATAGGGCTAGATAGGTCTCTCTTTGTGATTCCTCCTGCAGCTGGCTGCCTCATGACATTGCTCTGTTTCCTTGTGGGGAAAGGACACCTGCAGTATGCACCAAGTTTTCCATCTCCTGCTGCCATGCCTTCTGTTCTGAGCACCAGTGGCTGGGGCGGTAGATCGTAGGTGTGTATGCTCCTCTGGCAGCCACTGAGGATGCTGGGCCTGGCCCTCCATTGGAGCCACCAACCTATTCATGGAGGCAGACAGACAAGTCACAGGAGTTTCTGCACTGATGCAGCTTCTGGACAATGAATGTCATTGCTCATTCCTAGCTGCTGCTTCCTGTTCCTCCTGTACATGTAGGTGAAGGCCTGATTGCTGAGAGTGGCTCATATGTGGAATGAACTTCCAAGGAAGTGGTGGATACATGTACAGTTAAAAAACATGAATAAGAAATGTTTGGAGAGATATGGATCAAACACATAGTTTTTAGTTTTAGTTTGGGAAACTTGGTTGGCATGGACTAGTTGGACTGAAGGATCTATTTCCATATTGTATGACTCTAACTGCAAGCAGTCCAGCCAATTGGATATTTGCATGCAAAGCCTGTTTAGCATCACATGTATTTACCTTGCAACGAATATTGTGATCACATGTCCAATAAGGGAGCCAATTATGTAATTTTTAAGTTCTTAATCAGAAAAGCAATTAGCCTCATCTGCATTTTCAATCAGCAAAGAATAACTGGCATATTGGATAATACTTGATTATATGATTGGATTGATGTCACCTATTGCATCTCTAGTTGATTTTATAAGCTGTGAGTAAATTGTTACCTTGCTGCATGAATGTTGTGTTTCCTTCATAGTGCTGTCATCTCCTGAAATCTTGCACTTGGAATTATCATTACATGGTAGCTGAGAAGATTCCCATACCTTCAACATCATCATGGATTGTCCTTGGGAAGTGACTTTCTCCTGATTTACCAACTGCCCCAGGAACCACGGCAGCAGTCAGCAATGGGTCTTCATATCTTTTTGATATGAGTGCCTCAACAAGTACAGGGTGTCCCTAATTTATGCACGTCTGACTTACAATCGTGATCCCTGACAGAGTATAATTTTACATATCTCTCAGATGAAATTGTGCATGGCCATTTTTCAATGTCTTGCATTGTGTTCTGACTTGCATACAAGTCAATTTGTGAATCGACAGAACCTCTTTGCAACCTGGGGACAGTCAGTATTAAAAAGAAAAAAAAACCTTGATGCGGCACTTGTGGCAGCGTGGTGGCTCAGTAGTTAGCCTCAGCATCAAGAGAGCCAGGTTCAATTCCAGCCTTGAGCGATTGTCTGTGTGAAGTTTGCATGTTCTCCCTGTGTCTGTGTTGGTTTCCTCCGGGTGCTCCATTTCTTCCCACAGTCCAAAACTGTGCAGGTTAAATAGGCTAGCCATGGGAAATGCGGAGTTAGAGGGATAGGGTGATTCTGGTGGGATCCTCTTCAGAGGCTTGGTGCAGACTCGATGGGCCAAATGGCATGCTTCCATACTGTTGGATTCTATGATTGTACAGCATGACATTTATACAGCACCTCACACAATATCAGAATGTGCTAAAATGCTCACGGACAATATAGTATTTTTGAAGTGTAGTCACTGTCATAATAAATAAGACAGCCAATGTGTGCGTAGCAAGGTCTCACAAGTAGGTGTGAGATGATGATCAGATCATATTTTTCATTGTATATTGAAGGATAAATATTGGACGGTGCACTGGGAAGGATTCCTTTACTCTTCTTCAAAATCATTCAACGGATTCCTTTACAAGTATCTGAGAGGCCATGTGGGGTTTCAAATGAATGCCTTATCTCATAAATAAAACCTCCAACAGTGCAGCATTCTCTTGACGCTACACTGGAGTGGGGGAGTGGAAGAGGGTGGGGTTCAATCTGGATTACGCTGCTTGAGTCTCGAAGGTGGGACTTGAATCAACAGCTTCTGATTCAAAGCCAAGAATGTATCAATTTTCTGTGCAATCTGATAAACATAAAGGCAGCTTCATCCTACTCATTCCATCCCTACATACAGGAAAGGGAGAAATTAAACCCTGCTCTTGTTAGCTAACTAATAAGCCCTCTTCAAATTGTGGGAGGCACCAGAGAAAAGATTGGATTCTGCTCCTCACCCCACCCATTGCCTGCACCCATAGGCAAGGAGGGTATGGATTAATTCCTGTGTGGCCATATGTTGGCAATAATTACCTCCTTCAGGGATAGAGAGGAAACCTGACAGTCACACCCTGAACAACATATTTTTGGTTGTCATTTCACTAACCTCATCAAGACAAATAGTTTTGGAAGACACTTTACATTGGGTCAAGGTTGGTAGGTGGACGAGGTTAGTTTGGGATTATGGTTGGCATGGACAGGTTGGACCAAAGGGTCTATTTCTGTGCTGGATGAGTCTATGACTAGATCAATACCAAGCACAGAGAAGGTTGGAGCAACTCAACAAGCCTGGCCACATCTGTTAACATTTTGAGTCTTCTTCCCAACTGCTGAGTTTCTCTAGTCTTCACCGTGTTTATATTAGATTTCCAGCATCCAGTATTTGGCATTTATTAAAAGTAGATCCATTTGGACTGCGAGCTGTTTTATAACACGTACAACCTTGTTCCCTCACTCAGTTTTCCTTCATTTCTTTGTACTGCTTCGTGTGTGCGAACCTTTACTGGAACATTGGTGTTTCTCCTTTGGTTGTGCAATGAAGTCTTTAATTTCTTTAATTTCATGGGATTTGAACATTGCTGGCAGCATTTGTTGACAATCTCTACTTGCTCTTGAACTGCCTGGAATTGTAGGCTATTTCAGAAGCCGGTTAACCACACTGCTATGGGTCTGGAGCCACCCAAAAACCAGACTTCTTTTTATTGGCTTTTAATACTAGATTTCTAATGAATTCAAATATCAAGATGGAATTCAAACGTATGTCCTCAGTGCATTATCCTGGAGTTCTGGTTTACTAGTTCTGTGACATTAACACTATAACACCGTTGTTCATCTGAAACCAGGGAACAGACAAAAATTATCATAATTTTAATGACTCATCTGACCGAGATTATGGATAGGTGTACAGCTACAGCCTATATAACAAATAGTATTGTGCTGGCATAGGTCCCGTCTGTTGAGTAAACACTGGATGAATCATCTGATAAATTGGATTTGAAGAATACGTTAAGAATGGAGATATAGTATATAAGGTGGAAGGAAGATAATTAAGAGCGTAAACACCAGCATAACATGGAAAACCAGTTTCTGTGCTTCAAATTCCATCTAATTTGAGGAATAATTTTTTGCTGCAATCACAGAGTTGGACATTTAGGTTGAGATTTACCAAACAGCGATCATTTTGATCAATATAAAGTATCAGTGATGGGGAAAGTGGCCCATTAAAGACTGATGCAAGTGAAGCATAACATGAAACAGCATGATGGCTAAAGGAATGCCTTATGGCTGTGACGGCACAATGTTAAAATTATAGTTTGAACTGAAATTGAAAAGCAGTTTTTACACAAAGGGGAGTGATCATTTATAACTCTACTTCCCAAAAGGTCGGTGGGTGCTAAAATACTTTTAAAAAAGAACATAGAATATTATAGTACAGGCCCTTCAGCCCTCGATGTTGCACTGACATGTGAAACCAATCTGAAGCCTATCTGTTCTACATGATTCCATTTTCATCCATATGTTTATCCAATGACCATTTAAATGCCCTTAAAGTTGGCGAGTCTACTCCTGTTGCAGGCAGGGCATTCCATGCCCCTGCTACTCTCTGAGGAAAGAACCTACCTCTGACATCTGTCCTATATCTATCACCCTCAATTTAAAGCTATGTCCCGTCATGGTGGCCATCACCATCCAAGAGAAAAAGTTCTTACTGTCCACACTGGGATGAATAGATTTTCCTTAGTTGAGGAAATGATCAGCCGCAGTAAAAGGTACGGAACAGCAGATAGCCCTTAACCCTGTTCCTCCATTCTAAGAGATCACACCAGGTGAGTATTGTAACTCCATTGATGTGCCTTGGCTCAATAACCTTTAATACCCTAAACTAGCAAAAATTGATCAATTGCATATTTAATCTGATCAACCGAGTTGGCACTTTTTTTGTGTGAGAGAGTGCCTCTCTTCTTTCAACCATGGTATTTAGAAGTGGTTTCCAACTTCTCTTGCAAATTGACTGGTTCTGATTTTACAGTTAGTCCTTGACTCCTCACTAGCAGAATTTTCTGTCCTTCTACCCCAACACCACCCCATAAACTTTTGTATTCCAAAGAATACAAACCTAGTTAATACCAGCTATCCTAGTTTAACCCTTTCAGCCCAAATATCTAATCGGAAGGCCAAACAGATTTGAAAGGCTGATTGGCCTGTGGTTTTGTAACCTGTTCTTTTTTATTGCAAAAAGTACATTTTATTCATAAAACAATTAACTATAAACACATATAAAGGGATCTCAATCCATTTAAACAGTCTTTGCAGAGAGTAAAAAGATAAAACAAATGACATTTTTGAATTTGACATCCCAGAGCTACCATGCAGTTCTGTTTACCTAGTTAGTGCTCACAACCTCATCATTGAATAAAGGGCTTTGGTTTCTCCTCTCATTTTCTCACCTCACCACAACGGTGATGTCTCAGGCTGGACTGTAACTTCGCATGACGACCTTCCAAATGTGAGATTAGGGTTGGGCAATTTGACTGCGAGGGGCTTCGCAGATGGGCCACCTTTGAACTTAATAAACGTTCCACTGCAGTTCTGTTCATAGCACGTTAATTGGGAGCAAGAACCCCTCTCTGTTCACACCACCCTAGGGAGACTGAAACCAATTCATCTAACTGGGCAAACCAGATCCAAAAGTGCCCTGGGTGCCTCATCTCTTCACAGGCAGTGGGATGGAATGTTAAAAATGCCTTCGGCAAATCTACTGACCCTAAGAACGGGCGGCATGGTGGCACAGTGGTTAGCACTGCTGCCTCACAGCGCCAGAGACCTGGGTTCAATTCCCGACTCAGGCGACAGACTGTGTGGAGTTTGCACGTTCTCCCCGTGTCTGCGTGGGTTTCCTCCGGGTGCTCCGGTTTCCTCCCACAGTCCAAAGATGTGCAGGTCAGGTGAATTGGCCATGCTAAATTGCCCGTAGTGTTAGGTAGGGGGTAAATGTAGGGGTCGGTGTGGACTTGTTGGGCCGAAGGGCCTGTTTCCACACTGTAAGTATTCTAATCTAATCTAACCAGCCATTGGGAAGTCAGCATTTACAAATAGGTGAGAAAATAGGCTCTTGTGGCGCAGTATTAGTGTCCCTACAGGTGTTGGTTTAGCTCAGTTGGCTGGATGTTGGTTCCAAGATTCCTCTATTCCTGATGAAGGACTTTTGCCTGAAACATCAATTTTCCTGCTCCTCGGATGCTGCCTGAACTGCTGTGCTTTTCCAGCACCACTCTGATCTAGAATCTGGTTTCCAGCATCTGCAGCCCTTGTTTTTACCTGGACGGTTGGTACGCAAAGTGATGTGATGATGATAGCAGGAGTTCAATTCACATCACCGGCTGAGATTACCAAGACAGACACTTTTTCTCAACCTCTCCCCTTGTCTGAGGCAATGTGACTGTCAGGTTAAATCACCAACAGTTGTCTCTGTCTAATTGTGCCTATCTCTGATCCAGGAGGCCCAGGCTCAACTCCCATCTGTTCCAGATGTAGGTATGACATCTCTAACAAATTAATTGGTGGCACAGCACTGTGGTACCTGGGTTCAATTCCAGTATTGTCTGTGTGGAGTTTGCACATTCTTCCTGAGTCTGCATGGGTTTTCTCTGGGGGCTCTGGTTTCCTCCCACAGTCCAAAGATGTTAGGTGGATTAGCCATACTAAATTGCCCATAGTGGGATAGGTTAGATTAGATTACTTACAGTGTGGAAACAGGCCCTTCGGCCCAACAAATCCACACCAACCCGCCAAAGCGCAACCCACCCATACCCCCACACTTACCCCTTACCTAACACTACGGGCAATTTAGCATGGCCAATTCACCTGACCCGCACATCTTTGGATTGTGGGAGGAAACCGGAGCACCCGGAGGAAACCCACACAGACACGGGGAGAACGTGCAAACTCCACACAGTCAGTCGCCTGAGGCAGGAATTGAACCCAGGTCCCTGGCGCTGTGAGGCAGCAGTGCTAACCACTGTGCCACCGTGCCACCCTAAACTGGTTGGGTCTGGGCAGGATGTCCTTCAGAAGGTCAGTGTGGATTCAATGGCCTGAATGGCTTGCTTCCACTCTGTAGGGATTTGTGTTTAATTAAAAATACCTACAAACGGACGGAACAGGTGTTGGCTGTGTTATGACCACCTCTGTCCCCACGTAGCCTCACAACAGATAACGACAAGGCTTGGAGGAGGTATCAAAGAGATACAGCAGCTGTAAGATCATAGTCCTATGGTGATTCACTACCTCCAGGAAATGGAAAAAAAATTGGAATGAGAAACTGAAATTGAAATAGTCCAGTATCTTGAGGTCTGTCAGTTTAAAGTCAAAATTGTGCAAGTCAGACGCCTGGCCTGAAAGTATATTAATCGTTTGTGCTGTTATATTTGGATCTGTGTTTTTACAGATGGTGTTTGACTCATGCAAAATGTCTGTTCGGTGTGTCAGTTTTATAATAAGCCAAAGATGCACAGCTGTCCTTATTTGGTACAGACTGTGGTATGTTAGCCCTGTTACCACAGGCCTCGGCAGAAAAGCAGCAGGTAGTGGTGTTGCATGTCAGAGTGATTTTGCAGACGCTTGCAAAAGGAGCGGGGGTTGCATGTAGGTTCTGGCTGTGTACCCTGTACACACTGGGAACACAGAAGTAATCACTCCTACAGTATCTCTCCATTGTGAAAGGGCTTCCCCTGTAACAGTACATTTCCTATTTGTAAACAACATAGCAACCATGTTGACATTGTATCTGAGATACCAGTTATCTTGCATTCTTTATTCATCGTATCCCTTCTGAAGTGTAGTTACTGTTGTAATGTAGGAAACTGGGGAAGCCTTGCACATAGCAAGACCCCACAATCAGTAATTCAATAATGGCCAGATAAATTCTGTGTAAACTACATGGTATAAGAAAAGGAAGTGTTCTGAAATTGCAGCTAGTGAGGAGAATCAAAATAAACCTCACTTTCTGCCCCCTCACCAACACCCAGGATTTACTAAGATAACAAAAAGCAACTTTATTGCATCTCCTCCAAAATAAAATCACAAATGTAAATCTGTTTTCAAAAAAAGATTTGGTAGAGGCACTGCTCAGAAATCAAACTCAGGAAATGACTGGGATACACTTGATTAAAATACATATTTAAACACTTCGGTTTTGAGGAGAAGGGTGTAGAAAATAATTTTAAAGTTTCAAATCAAGACTTTCCTGCAGATTGTTTTTAAAAGATTTGTCTATGACCAAGAAATATCTTTATCAGAATGCAAGAGGAGGGAATCAAGTCAACTACAAGTGCATTATTCAAACATGTGCATCACTCAACTGCACAAACAGTTCTGTACATCCTACAATAATTCAGCCATTTGCAAGTATCAATCTGTACTACAATGGGGCGACATGGTGGTACAGTGGCACAGTGGTTAGCACTGCTGCCTCATAGCACCAGAGACCCGGGCTCAATTCCCACCTCAGGTGACTCTCTGTGTGGAGTTTGCACGTTCACCCTGATTCTGTGTGGGTTTCCACCGGGTGCTCTGGTTTCCACCCACAGTCCAAAAATGTGCAGGTTCCACACTGTAAGTAATCTATCTCTATTTCACAGGGGCCAGCATGTTGGCTCAGTGATTAATGCTGCTGTCTTACAGTGCTAGGGACCCAGGTTCAATCTCACCCTTGGTGCCTGGCTGTGTGGAGTACACACATTCTCCCTGTGTCTATGTGGTTTTCTCCCACAGTGATATTTTGGTGAGGTGGGTTGCTCGTGCTAAATCACCCACAGTGTTCAGGGAGGTCCAGGCTAGGTGGGTTAGCCAAGAAAATGCAAGGATAGAGTCTGGGTCTCTTCGGAGGGTCAGTGTGGACTTGATGGGCCGAACGGCCTGCTTCCACACCATAGGGATTCTATGAAATTAGTGATATTGGATGAGGATAAACATTAACCACATTATTGGGAAAAAAAATTACTGGCTCATCTTCAAACTATTATGTGAGACCATTTAGACCAACCTAAGAGAACAGATAGGACCTTGGTGTAATGTCTCATTCAAAAGATAAATACAATACTGTCTTGGAGCATTGGCCTGGACAATATACTGAAGTCTCTGGTGTTAGGCAACTGTCACAAACATACAATGCCAACCATTGAGTCATGGCTGACACTGCAGAAAGACAATACACCAACTGAAGAGCACTCTTGACAGGTCATGATATGAGCCTTATTTCCATATAATTATGTGAAAACTTGGTTAATCCTGTATAATGAGAGAGCAGGCTTTATGGGCTTCAACAACTAGTATGGCAGGGAGGTGGGGGTGGGAAGGATGTTCAGGCCTACAATGAATGACCCATGGCCACTTTCAGCTAGGAAAACAAGGTAGATAGTCTCCTTACCAGCATAACCGCTTCCTGTTCACAACAGTATCCCACTTCCCCCAATCACAATAGTATCCTGGCCACAAACACTCTGGAGAGGATATTCAACCAGGCCAACCTCAAGGGTGCTGCCAAAGTCACACCAAAACATCTCCTGCTCCACCAGAGGACCAATTATCCTGAATTACTGCTACACAACCATCAAAGAAACCTACGGCTCCATTCCCTGTCCACACTTCGGAAAATCAGATCACGATACTGTGTTCCTCCTCCCAGCTTCCAAGCAGAAGCTGAAACAGGAGGATCCTTCACAGAAAGTAGCATAATGCTGATCTGAGTTGAAAATGTGTTGCTGGTTAAAGCACAGCAGGTCAGGCAGCATCCAAGGAATAGGAAATTCGACGTTTCAGGCATAAGCCCTTCATCAGGAATGAGGAAAGGATGCTGATCTGAGGCAGCAGAAGAGCTTTTCCAGGACTGCTTGGAACGGGACTGGACCGTGTTCAAGAATTCAGCAGACAACCTAGATGAGTATGCCACCTCTGCCATAGGTTTCATTAGCAAGTGTGTGGAGGACTGTGTACCAAAGAAGTCAATCGGATGGTCCCCAACCGGAAACCTTGGATGAACCAGGAAATCCACTGCCTACCGAAGGCCAGGCATGCAGCTTTCAAGTTGGACGACCCAGACCTGTACAGAAAATCCAGATATGACCTCTGCAAAACCATCAGAGATGCCAGCAGGCAGTACTGGACCAGGTTAGAGGCCCAAACCAACCATACGGACACTGGCCGCCTACACAACATAACGGGATACAAAATAAAGGAGAGGAATAAAACACAAACCTCTCTGATGCACTCAATGTTTTCTATGCTCAGTTCAAGCAGAATGCTAGCAGCACGGTATCACCTGCCCTGATAGGCCGAGTGCTCCTGTTCCCTCCATCACCACCGCAGACTCTCGGTCTTCCTGAGAGTCAACCCTAGGAAAGCGACTGACCCGGATGGAGATTCAGGCCATACACTTAAATCCTGTGCTGACTAGCTGGTGGAGGTCTTCACTTACACCTTCAACCTCTCCCTTCTACAAGCTGAGGTCCCCACATGCTTCAAAGAGATCACCATCATCCTATTACCATAGAAAACACACACACACAATGTGCCTTAATGGCTATCACCCAGTGGCTCTGACCTCCATATTCATGGAGTGCTTCAAGAGGCTGGTCATGGCCTACATCAATTCAAGCCTTCCAGCCTTCCTCAGTCCCCTACAATTTGCCCTCCCAGCTAAATAGGTCCACACAAGATGCCATTTCCCTCGCCCCACACTCATCCCTGGAATATCTGGAGAACCAGGAGACCTAGGTCAGGCTCCTACTCATCCAGTTCAGCTCTGCTTTCAACACCATAATCCCCTCCAGACTACCTCAAACCTCCGAGACCTAGGTCTTGGCTCAGTCCTCTGCAACTGGATCCTCAGCTTTCGGACTCACAGACTGCAATCAGGGAAAATAGGCAAATGCACCTCCTCCACAATAACCCTCAACACTGACCCCCATGCAAGGATGTGTTCCCAGCCCCCTACTGTACTCCATGTTCACTCATAACTGTGTTGCCAAATTCTGAACAACCGCCATCTACATGTTTGCTGATGACACCACTGTGGTAGGACTGATATCAAACAATAATAAATCTGAATACAGGAAGGAGATAGAGGGCTTGGTGACCTGCTGCAATGATAAGAACCTCTGTCTCAATGATGGCAAAATGAAAGAAAGTACAGGGCATTGGTTAGGCCACTATTGGAATACTGAGTGCAATTCTGGTCTCCCTCCTATAGGAAGGATGTTGTGAAACTTGAAAGGGTTCAGAAAAGATTTACAAGGATGTTGCCAGGAGGGTTTGAGCTATAGGGAGAGGCTGAACAGGCTGGGGCTGATTTCCATCGAGCATCAGAGGCTGAGGGGTGACCTTAGAGAGGTTTATAAAATCATGAGGGGCATGAATAGAGTAAATAGACAAGGTCTTTTCCCTGGAGTGGGGGGGCCCAGAATTAGAGGGCATAGGTTTATCGTGAGAGGGGTCAAAGTTAAAAGGGACCTTAGGGGCAGCCTTTTCACCCAGAGGGTGGTATGTGTATGGCATGAGCTGCCAGAGGAAATAGTGAGGCTGTTACAATTGCAATATTTAAAAGGCATCTGGATAGGTATATGCATTCAAAGGGATATGGGCCAAATGCTGGCAAATAGGACTAGATTAATTTAGCATATCTGGTCAGCATGGACGAAATGGAAAGAAGGGTCTGTTTCCATATTGTACATTTCCAAAAGTCTAATTGATCATTGACTTTAGGAAGAAAGGAGGAGGACACGCCCTTATCTACATCAATAGAGCTGAGGTGGGGAGGGTCAACAGCGTCAGATTCCTAGGAGTGACAATAACTGACAATCCGTCCTGGACCACCTACTTTGATGTGACGGTCGAGAAGGCACAACAATGCCTCTTCTTCCTTCGGAGGCTCAGGAAATTCGTATGTCCATAAGCACCCTCACCAGTTTTCACACATGCATCATAGAAAGCATTCTATCTGGGTGCATAACAACCTGGTATGGCAACTGCTCTGCCCAGGACTGTAAAAAACTTCAGAAAGTTGTGTGCACAGCCCAGCCCATCATGGAAGCCAACCTCCCATCAATGGACTCCGTATACACTTCTGCTTGTAGCAGAAAGGCTACTAATATCAACAAAGATCCCTCCAACCCTGGTAATGCTCTCTTCCAACCTCGTCTGTCAGGCAGACGATACAGAAGCTTGAAAACACACACACACACACACACACACACACACACGCGGAGAGCTTCTTCCCTGCCTCTATCAGCTCCTATCCTTACATCTTGAGGTGCCTCCCCTTCCGAGTTATTATTCTCTCTGCATCCTAGCATGTTTCCACCAATCCTGACAATTGACTTCCCTAGCATCCCTGTCACCACCACTGGCCCCTGATAACCCACCCTAAGCTTTCAACGAACAAACCCTCTGGACTCACTGTCAACATTTCTCCTTCATACACTTATTATTAATCCATGTTGCCACTACAAACAGCTTTCCAAGTACTTTTTTGCTGGTGACGAACAAAAAAATTCATTTTAAAGTGAATTACTTTGATGTGTGTAGTATTAAGCTTTAAATACGGATTGACCTGTATATTCACAGGTCGTTCTTTAGCATTAGCGTGATCAATTCTTTCCCTTCTTCTAGACTTGTTGGATCTTGTTGAATGAGGCCAAGTGCTTTTCAATATCTCATTCCAGAAGCCACGTGTGGGTCTAGTCCATGGGTGTCAGTGTGCTATTTTTCCATGTAATGTATCCCAGCTGCATGTAATTCTGTCCTGATACAACAATAACACACAGGTATCTCCAGTAAGTGGAGGGGGGAGCAGAAATGAGCACACAGCTTAGCTTTCACCTCTCAAAGTGTGAGAATTATAATGTCCCAACCACATCTATTTTAGCTAAACCAGCAAAGGTGGAGATCGAGTTAGGAACTGCCTTGTCTGCATATTCACCTGTTCAATTTCCTTAAGCAGATGGTTTTCTGAGAATGCGACCTGACAGAATGGGAAATGCGGGCAAGGTTCTGAGTGGGCCATGGGCATATTGTTCTCTGGAATTACTGAGTTGACTATGACTCATCCACGTGAGTCATTTTTCCTTGAAACTCTTGACTTTGAATTGGTCTGAAGGGCAGCTGCACTTTGTTGCATTGTTTCACTTGCAGTATGTGGTATTCATATGATCCTATCAATTGAAAAGGTTCATTTAACACCTCTCTAAAGGCTGCAAGAAGTGGCTTGTCACCTGATAGCCTACTTAGGCTGTTTCATGCAATAGTGGGAGCTGTACGCCATTAGCATTGGTGGGAGGTGAGTGCAATGGCAGAGTAAGAGTGAGTATGATTAGATTCCTTACAGTGTGGAAACAGGCCCTTCAGCCCAACCATTCCACCCCGACCCAATTCCCTCTGAATGACGCACCTAATACTATGGGCAATTGGATTGTGGGAGGAAACCGGAGCACCAGATAACCCACACAGACACAGAATGTGCAAACTCCACTCAGACAGTCAGCCAAGGCTGGAATTGAACCTGGGACCCTGGTGATGTGAGGCAGTAGTGCTAACTACTGAGCCATCAAGCCACCCTGACATAGGAGAAAGTGATGACTGCAGATGCTGAAGATCAGAGCTGAAAATGTGTTGCTGGAAAAGCGCAGCAGGTCAGGCAGCATCCAAGGAGCAGGAGAATCGACGTTTCGCGCATGAGCCCTTCTTCAGGAAATCATATTTGGAAGAGAGAAGACAGTGGAGGAACAGAGATAGTCACTGACTTCCTTCCTACATTGCTGGGCATTCTTCCAAATAACTGAGACTGCACTGATCCAGATCGCAACCTCAGATCAACCTGGCAGGGTCTGGCGTTGTGGCCTCCTTTGGCAGTCCTGAGGGAGAAACATGTCCCTCCTCTGCTTCACCCTATCAATCAGTACTCCAGGTCCCTGTCCACAAAGCGAGTTGTTAATTTTCCCTTATCTACCATATTCAGGTCAAACATCATAAACTGTGCAGGGCTGTTCCAGACTGACAGTGCTTCTCCAGGTGCACAATGGAGTAAGTGTCAGGGATGCCAGTTGATTCCAGGTTATCCCAACAATATCAGGTTCTTCTGGTAGAATCATGTTAGCATCAGATGACAGCGTCACCTTCAAGGAGGGATAGGTCACTAATGAGGCAAGTCTGGGATGACTTGCAAGAAAGCTTTCTAGGGCTCACAGACAGAAACTTGACAAAATCACCACTTACCTAAAATAAAATATACAATTCACCTTCAGGTGTCCACAGAAATAGCCACCTCCATTAAACTTCATGGTTACTTCAATAAACTTGCCTACACCAGGTTCAACATTTTGACTGTAAAGTGCTGGAGCACTATATGTACCAGTGAAATTATTTGGCTATAACAGACTTGCACATAGCTTGTCCAGACAGGCTCAGTCAAGTGCAAAAAAGTACTCAAAAGTTCTGGATTAATTAAGGTATAATTACTATTATCATTGAGCCCATGTTCCCTCACTCCAACAATATTTACTGGTACTTTTTTCCTGTAAACTTCCAATGATTTATTTTCTTTGGCAGTATTATTAAGTCTTTAAAGTTTCATGAGGTAAATGAAGAGTGTAGTTAAAGATTACATTCAAAAGTTTCTAAATGTTGAGATGGCCAGGGCGCAAGTGTTTAAAAAGCATTGCCAAAATGAAAAAAATCTCATTTATAAAATGCATCTTCCTATCTGCTCAAAGGTAGCATACTCTCCTCTGGGTCAGAATGTTGTGTGTTCTAGTCCCATACTGGGAATGTGAGCACATAATCCAGGCTGTCACGTTAGTGCAGTTTTGTAAAAGTGGTGCACTGTCAGAGATGAAAATGTGTTGCTGGTTAAAGCACAGCAGGTCAGGCAGCATCCAAGGAACAGGAAATTCAACGTTTCGGGCCAGAGCCCTTCATCAAGAATGAGGAGAGGGTGCCAGGCAGGCTAAGATAAAAGGTAGGGAGGAGGGACTTGGGGGAGGGGCGATAGAGATGTGATAGGTGGAAGGAGGTCAAGGTGAGGGTGATAGGCCGGAGAGGTCAGGAAGAGGATTGCAGGTTAGGAGGGCGGTGCTGAGTTCAAGGGAATCGACTGAGACAAGGTGGGGGGAGGGGAAATGAGGAAACTGGAGAAATCTGAGTTCATCCCTTGTGGCTGGAGGGTTCCCAGGCGGAAGATGAGGCGCTCTTCCTCCAACTGTCGTGTTGTTATGTTCTGGCGATGGAGGAATCCAAGGACCTGCATGTCTTCGGTGGAGTGGGAGGGGGAGTTAAAGTGTTGAGCCACGGGGTTGTTGGGTTGGTTGGTTCGGGCGTCCCAGAGGTGTTCCCTGAAGCGTTCTGCAAGTAGGCGGCCTGTCTCCCCAATATAGAGGAGGCCACATCGGGTGCAGCGGATGCAATAGATGATGTGAGTGGAGGTGCAGGTGAATTTGTGGCGGATATGGAAGGATCCCTTGGGGCCTTGGAGAGAAGTAAGGGAGGAGGTGTGGGTGCAAGTTTTGCATTTCCTACGGTTGCAGGGGAAGGTGCCGGGAGTGGAGGTTGGGTTGGTGGGGGGTGTGGACCTGACGAGGGAGTCACGAAGGGAGTGGTCTTTGCGGAACGCTGATAGGGGAGGGGAGGGAAATATATCCCTGGTGGTGGGGTCCGTTTGGAGTTGGCGGAAATGACGGCGGATGATACGCTGTATACGGAGGTTGGTGGGGTGGTAAGTGAGAACCAGTGGGGTTCTGTCTTGGTGGCGGTTGGAGGGGCGGGGCTCAAGGGCGGAGGAGCGGGAAGTGGAGATGCGGTGGAGGGCACTGTCAGAGATGCCAATTTTTAGACACAGTGTTAAACCAAGGTCCCGCCTGCCCTATTAAATAAAAGTAAAGGACCCCCTGGTGCTATTTGAAGATGTGCCTGGAAAATATTTATTCACCCAATCAATATCAATAAATAGATCAACTAGTACTTTCATATTGCTGTTTGTGGAATTTTGTTTTCTGCAAATTGGATGCCACAATTCCTGCATTACAATGGTAGATATTCTTCAAAAAGGACTCCTTTGGGATTAAAAGCACTCTGGGACACGTTGAGGCTTTTGTAAATGTGTGAAAGTCAGAAACTCATACCCAAAGGTGAAAGAGAGCTGGACAATGTCATGTTTCTGTAAGGATTGCATTGGCAATGTCTAAGAGAAAATCAATAATTATATTTGAACTCCCTCTAGCCTTCATCTCTAGAAGGTGCTGTTCCTGCTGGTATAATGTTCTACAGCTGCTGGCTAACTGATTGAGTTTAATGTGATGTCTGGCAGAGGTAGGAGATCCAAAGGAGCTGGTGCCAAACCTCTTCATGATAACATCCTGAGTGTCACCGAAGTAGCTCATGTGGCAGTGTCACTCAGACCTCGGTTTGGATCTATAACGAAACTTCTGGGATGCAGATTTTATTTATAGTAAAAGCTTTTAGAAGGTTAATGCTGCAGACTGCACTAAACTCCACCCAATTTGTTGATATCATAAGGACTTGAGTGGAGTAAGGGAGAACATCTCAGGATCTCAAAGGGACAGATTTGTTATCCAAAGTTTCCCAGAAGTATTAGGAATAATGTCTACTTTACTAATGTAACTTGTACCCAATTGCTGCCACTCAATAAACTACAACTTGTTTAAAAGCCTCTTTAGACTTCCTATTTGTTTTTTTGTCTACTGCCTCAGATGATGTAGGCCCTGTAGGCCCAATAAGGCAATGACAATGGTAGCAGTGGTTGGCATCACATGTTCAAACAATAAGATTTGCCAGGAGAATGTGTTCCCAGATGCACTCACCTGGGATGGGTTTGCTAAGTGCAAGACATTCACTGCTGTGGCTGTTATGTGTGCTCCGAAAGAGCAGGGTCATTTATTCTGTGGATGTAACAGCTGAACTACATAGCCCTTTCCCCAGATCTCCAGTTATCATTTTTCCCATGTGCATCTAGACAATGACAAGTTAAAGGGTGAGAAAACAGCAGGTATCATAAACCAATCTCATCCTCATCATATTATAGGTTGGTCATCCACATAGGTACAATCTACAACAAAATACACTGTAAGCTAGCATGGTTTGTGGTGCACACCTTTGCTTTGATTGGATTTTTTTATTGTCACATGCACCGAGATACAGAGAAAGTCATTCTTTTGCATTCTAACCAGACAAATCATACTTTACATAAGTACATCAGGGTAACAGAACAGAGATCAGAACACAGTGTTACAGCTACAGAGAAAGATCAACTCTAAATATGGGACATCCATTCATAAGTCTGATAACAGGGGGAAGAAGCTAGTCTTTGTGTTGGATACTAAATCCTGTCACCTCCTGACTTGATGGAAGTCCTCAAACATTTGGACCAGGTAATTTACATAAGCAGTGGATGCAGGAAGAGGCCATTTGTCCCATCAAACCTGCTTCTAATTCAATAGGTAACTGCACGATCATTTTGTGGACTTGATTTCATTTTCTTGTCGATTTCCGATAATCATTGGCACTCTTGTAGATCCCTTGCACATCACCAGCAGTTGTAAAAACCCAAAAAAGAGTAGCAATATCTGTATGAAGTGCTAAACGCAATGCAATAAAATCTCAATATCTTAAAAAATAACTCAATCAAAAGTGGTGATTTGGAGAAACTCCTGATGAAGAAGCAGTGCTTCGAAAGCTAATGCTTCCAAATAAACCTGTTGGACTATAACCTGGTGTTGTGCGATTTTTAACTCAATCAAAAGCGAATCTTACACATCTGACAGCATTTACTGTTCCTTATGTAACATAACATTTGCAAAATATTTTAACACTTAAAAAGAAATATGGATCTAATTTGAAAAGTAGATAATTTGTGGGTATGTACAGCAATTAAAAATATTTATGAATAATGATTTAAAAAAAACAATTCAATGAATTGAAAAATCTTTCTATAAATGAATGAATCTGGTTTTTAACTTTCATAAACTTACTAAAATTCATCACCTTTGTATCGAACTTTTTGGAAAACTAAGGATGAGATGTTTGTGTTAATTTTTAGGTTTGAAAACTTCTCATGCCCACTAATTTGCAAATCAAAGAAATCTCAGTGGGCAGGAGGAGGCCATTCAGCACATCATCTTTGCAACAGCTCTTCAAACCTGCAGTGTTACCAAGTGACAATTTCCAGCTTTTTCACTTCCTATCCCAGCATTTTTAATCAAAACGATCCTTGCATGCACTGGGTCCAAATCCTCAATTGAAACCTGCTTCCACCACACTTGCAGGAAGTGCATTCTGGACCCTAACTACTGTACTTTGCCTGACTGATAAAGTATTTTTCTTGCATCAGATTACATGATGCTTGAAGGTCTTTTTTCCAACAAAAAAAAATGCAATAATAAATATTTTGTTTGATGCGTTGAATCAATTTTGCTTCTTTGCAATTGAAATAAACAATTGTCTTATTTTTATTTTAAAAATTAATGCAATAATAAATATTTTGTTTGATGCGTTGAATCAATTTTCTTTCTTTGCAATTAAAATAAACAATTGTCTTATTTTTATAAAAAATTAATGCAATAAAAAATATTTGTTTGATGCGTTGAATCAATTTTGCTTCTTTGCAATTGAAATAAACAATTGTCTTATTTTTATTTTAAAAATTAATGCAATAATAAATATTTTGTTTGATGCGTTGAATCAATTTTCTTTCTTTGCAATTAAAATAAACAATTGTTTTATTTTTCAAAAAAATTAATGCAATAATAAATATTTTGTTTGATGCGTTGAATCAATTTTGCTTCTTTGCGATTAAAATAAACAATTGTCTTATTTTTATTTAAAAAATAATGCAATAATAAATATTTTGTTTGATGCGTTGAATCAATTTTCTTTCTTTGCAATTAAAATAAACAATTGTTTTATTTTTCAAAAAAATTAATGCAATAATAAATATTTTGTTTGATGCGTTGAATCAATTTTGCTTCTTTGCAATTGAAATAAACAATTGTCTTATTTTTATTTTAAAAATTAATGCAATAATAAATATTTTGTTTGATGCGTTGAATCAATTTTGTTTCTTTGCAATTAAAATAAACATTTGTCTTTTTTTATAAAAAAATTAATGCAATAATAAATATTTTGTTTGATGCGTTGAATCAATTTTCTTTCTTTGCAATTAAAATAAACAATTGTTTTATTTTTCAAAAAAATTAATGCAATAATAAATATTTTGTTTGATGCGTTGAATCAATTTTGCTTCTTTGCAATTAAAATAAACAATTGTCTTATTTTTATAAAAAATTAATGCAATAAAAAATATTTGTTTGATGTGTTGAATCAATTTTGCTTCTTTGCAATTGAAATAAACAATTGTCTTATTTTTATTTTTAAAATTAATGCAATAATAAATATTTTGTTTGATGCGTTGAATCAATTTTCTTTCTTTGCAATTGAAATAAACAATTGTCTTATTTTTATTTTTAAAATTAATGCAATAATAAATATTTTGTTTGATGCGTTGAATCAATTTTCTTTCTTTGCAATTAAAATAAACAATTGTTTTATTTTTCAAAAAAATTAATGCAATAATAAATATTTTGTTTGATGCGTTGAATCAATTTTGCTTCTTTGCAATTAAAATAAACAATTGCCTTTTTTAAAAATTTAATGCAATAATAAATATTTGTTTGATGCGTTGAATCAATTTTGTTTCTTTGCAATTAAAATGAACAATTGTCTTAATAATTTTTTTAAAATGGTGTTTCCGCCCGGGGTCGAACCGGGGACCTTTCGCGTGTGAGGCGAACGTGATAACCACTACACTACGGAAACCTACTTGGCTAGGAGCTGCAGCCAGACTCTTTCAAGCGCCATTGGTCAGTGTTTATATTCTATAGGTCACGGTGAAGATCAGCTTTATATCGCTGCACCGTCACTCTTATTAAATTTCCCTCAATCCCGGAGACAGCCACCTCATGAGAAAGCGGGAACTCCCCCCGATGGCGGTTAAAACTCTCTCAGAGGTAAAGACCTTTGCTGAAAGTAGACCTTCTCTTGTTTATTAACGTGCAACCGTTTAAAGGACATTATTTTACCTCAGAAATATATGATTATAAATGTTAAAGATCTAACGTTCACGTGGTTTCCCGACGTTTTGGGTTTCCGCTCTCCGCCGTCAAAGAGCGAAGAGTCTCTTCATTTCACGTCAAGGACAGAAACGATCGGATTTTTATCACTTTATCCCAAAATTAAAATCTCAAAACTTTTGACGGGACGGTGCCTCCCGCCCACATCATCCTGATCTTTGATTGGCGCAGGGCCCGACCAATGGGGGCCGAGCAGTCAAGATGGACGGCCTGACAGACCAATAGTGACCGGGAGGGGGCGGTTCCTAGGGCTGGGCGGGGACTCACGAGTTGACGGTTGGGGCGGGACCGTTTGAAATTGTGTTTGAAATGATTTGGAGATGTCGGTGTTGGCCCGGGGTGTACACGGTTAAAACTCACACCACACCAGCTTACAGTCCCTGCAGGCACATGGGCTCTGCTGATGCCTCAGCTCAATATGTGAGTGAGAAATGCACAGATCTGTAGTTAATAATGAAAATTCTGAGCTGTGTATGGAAATGTTGACATATGTATGGCATTACCAAATGTACAGTGTATCAAATATTTTATGAATAAAGTATATTTTTGAAATATAAAAACACAGGTTTAACTGGAAGCACACAAGCTTTCGGAGAGACGCTTCTTCATCAGATGATTGTGGAGGGCTCGATCCTAACACAGAATTTATCGCAAAAATTTGCAATGTGATGTAACTGAAATTATACATTGAAAAATTGATTGTTAAGCCTTTCATCTGTTAGAATACAGTGATAGTTTCACTTCCTTCATGTGTAAATCACAAAACCCTTCTTTTTAAAGTTGCATTCTCGGGTTAGCTGTTAACAATGGTGATAGCTAGACAATATGTTGAAGGTGTTAGCCCCATGTGTTCTCTGTCTGTGACCTGAATTTTAGATTGATTCTAATCTAACAAGTAAGATAACAGTGTTTTATATAAATTCCTGCAGTTTTTGAGCTCAGAGTTCTACATGAATGTATGCAGTTTTTGAGCAAAGTGCAATGTAACGCTGAAATACAGGTGACTGTCTGTGTGGAGTTTGCACATTCTCCCCGTGTCTGCGTGGGTTTCCTCCGGATGCTCTGGTTTCCTCCCACAGTCCAAAGATGTGCAGGTCAGGTGAATTGGCCATGCTAAATTGCCCATAGTGTTAGGTAAGGGGTAAATGTAGGGGTATGGGTGGGTTGCGCTTCGGCGGGTCGGTGTGGACTTGTTGGGCCAAAGGGCCTGTTTCCATACTGTGAGTAATCTACAAATTCACCGCACAAAATATATGTGTGCATGTGGATCTTTGTCTGTCTGTGTGTGTCTGTCTGGGGTGGGGGTTGTGGGTGTGAGAAAGTGTGTGTGTGTGTAGTGGGTGCAGAGTTTCTTAACTCTTAGTTCCCCAACTCCATGCAACCCTATCACGGTGGACGCTGCAAGACGTGTCAGATTGTGGACGTAGATACCACTTTTACGCGTGGGAACACCTCCCACCTTGTACATGGCAGGTACTCATGTGACTCAGCCAACGTTGTCCATCTTATACGTTGCAGGCCTGGAGGCATGGTACATTGGGGAAACCGAGCAAAGGCTACAACAACGGATGAATGGGCACCGCACAACAATCAACAGACAGGAGGGTTCCCTCCCAGTTGGGGAACACTTCAGTGGTCCAGGACATTCAGCCTCGGACCTTTGGGTGACCATCCTCCAAGGTGGACTTTGTGACAAGCAGCAGAGAAAAGTGGCCGAGCAGAGGCTGATAGCTAAGTTCGGTACCCATAGGGAAGGCCTCAATCGGGACCTTGGATTCATGTCACATTATAGGTGATCACCATTGCAGTACATACACACAGATATTCCTACACACACACGCGTGCACAGACACCCACACACACCCTTATAGACACACACTCCCACACTCTCACATGCATCCCCTCGCAGACTTAAGACACTCTGCACCCACTAGACACACACACACACTTTCTCACACTCACAACTCCCACCCCAGACAGACAGACACACACAGACAGACAAAGACCCACATGCACACATATATTTTGTGCGGTGAATTTGTATTGCAGAGTTACATTGCACTTTGCTCAAAAACTGCATACATTCATGTCGAACTCTGAGCTCAAAAACTGCAGGAATTTATGTAAAACACTGTTTACTCACTTATTAGATTAGAATCGATCTAAACATCAGGTCATAGACAGAGAACACAGGGGGCTAACACCTTCAACATATTGTCTAGCTATCACCATTGTTAACAGCTAACCCGAGAATGCAACTTTAAAAAGAAGGGTTTTGTGATTTACACGTGAAGGAAGTGAGACTATCACTGTATTCTAACAGATGAAAGGCTTAACAGACAATCAATTTTTCAATGTATAATTTTAGTTACATCACACTGCAAATTTTTGCTATAAATTCTGTGTTAGGATCGAGCCCTCCACAATCACCTGATGAAGGAGCGTCGCTCCGAAAGCTAGTGTGCTTCCAATTAAACCTGTTGGACTATAACCTGGTGTTGTGTGATTTTTAACTTTGTTTTTGAAACGGATTCACTGAGTGGGACCTCCTGGGTGGAGTGGCGTTGCTCATGGATAAAAGGCTCCTGGACCTGATGTCTATTAGTTTTTGATTTAAAGTGTGTGCCTGCCTCACTCCTGGTTCTCTTCTGAAGGTGTCTGAACTCACTGGAAATATCATTGCATCCTCTCAACCTGGTGGTTAGCGTACTCAAATGTTGGAACAGGAGTAGGCCATTCAGTCCCTAAGTGCTGTTCTACTATTTGCTGCTCTGTGGCCTAACTCCATAGAAGCAGGTCCCTGATTTACGAGTGTCTAATTTGCAAAGTTTGTCCTCCAAATTCCAAAATGGGGTGTGTAATTTTAAATATCTGATTATAGGAACATTTTCTGTGGAATTTATATTGTCCTGTGTTGTATGTGTACAAATTGATTTGCAAATAGTCTCCAGAAGGGGACCTGTTTGTAACCCGGGGACTGCTTGTATCTGCAGTGGCCCAGTGATTTGACCACTAGGTTATTAATCCAGAGACACAGGTAATGTGGGGATCTGGATCTGAATTCCACCATTACAGATTACATTTGAATTCAAATCTAGAGTTAAGAGTCAAATGATGAACCACCAATTCAATGTCAATTATTGAGAAAACCCATCAATCTCACTAATGTTTTCACTTTGTCTGGGCTACATGTAATGCAAGACAAGCAGAAATGTGGTTGGCTCTTAGCTCGCCTCTGGGCAATTATGAATATGCAATAAAGCCCATGAACAAATGAATGAAAAAAAACTCTAGCAAATTGCATTCATCTCAAGCATTTGGTGTATCAAATGTCCCAAATTGCTTTACAACATTATTAAAGAAGATTTTGATATCAAATTATATTAAGACCATAAGATATAGGAAAAAAAATCAGGGAATTCAGCCACCGAAATCTGTCTGCTATTCAATCATGGCTGATATATTTCTGAAATTCATTCTCCTGCCCCCTCCCATAACCTTTGAATCCTTACCAAACAAGAAAACCTTTGTGGAAGGCTGAAATAGGAAGGGAGGGGAATATGTGTCTGGTGATGGCATCCTACTGGAGGTAGTGAAAATGGCAGCTAATGATCCTCTGGATGTAGATACTGGTGGGATGGTAGGTGAGGACAAAGGGGACCCTATCACTGTTGTGGGTGGGAAGAGAGGGCTGAAGTGCGGAAGATGGGTCAGACTCCATTGAGAGTCCTGTCAACTACTATGCTGGGGAATCCTTGGTTGAGGAAGAAGGTAGACATTTTGGAGGACCTCTTGTTGAAGTTGGCATCATCAAAACAGTTGAGATGGAGGAACTGGGAGAATAGATTAGAGTCTTTACATAAAGCGGGGTATTAGGAGGGCTTATGCCCCAAACATCAATTCTCCTGCTCCTTGGATGCTACCTGACCTGCTGTGCTTTTCCAGCAACACATTTTTCAGCTCTGATCTCCAGCATCTGCAATCCTCACTTTCTCGTATTAGGATGTGTGGTCAAGGTAACTGTGGGAATCAATGGGTTTATAGTGGATATTGATAGCCAGGCTATCCCCAGAAATGGAAACAGAAATGTTGAGGCAGGAAATGGAGGAATCAGAGATGCATCAAGTGAAGGTGAGAGTGGAGTGGAAATTGGAAGCAAAATAGATAAATATTTCCAATTCTGGATGAAAGAGGGAAACAGTATCAATGATGTCATCAGTATATTGGAGAAAGAGTTGTGAATGGAGACCGGAATAAGACTGGAACAAGGAGGATGGTGGCTGAAGGGGACGGTTCAAGAAGAAGCAGAGAGCCCTGAGACCATCCTAATGGGGAATGAATGAAGAGGAAGCAACTGGAGCCCACAAACCGGAAGTTCTGAAACTGACATGATCAGATGAATCATCAAATCCCTACAGTGTGGAAACGGGCCATTTAGCCCATACCGGCCCTCGTGTCCTTGAGTTTGTTAACCTGAGAGTACTGGGTGCTGACTTGGAGTGGAATCTGTAGACATCTTTGAACTTTTGCTGAATGTTTGTTTTCCCAATTTGCATTTTTGTTGTATGCTGTCCAAGATGACGAGAGAGAAAATCTTCCAGTTCTTCGTTACAAATCAATATTTTCTTTCTCTTTGCTGCTAAAAAGCTGTTGAAATATAGTTGGATATGTGTTCCTGAGTTTAGTTCCATTGCATTTCGAAATTGGCTAATTAACAATCAAGTCTTTAATAATGTGTGAAATGGCTGCATTTGTGCATTAAAATGGGGGATGCCTCCTTGATAATGACTCAGCTGTCTGGTTTCAGTATCTTCAGATGAAAATGATCGTTTCAGGGCAGGTTTCCAAAAATTTTATTTTCATGTTTCTTTCTTTTCCATAAAGTCCATAAAAGATCACAGTTGTAACTGGCAGATGATAGAAGTTAAAATTTGATGGTCCATATATATCATAACAATCTTTGGTCAAGTCTTCTGATTTATTTTATCATTATTAGTTACTTCACTGTGGATCAGCAAACCCTTCACTGATTTTTAAAAATTATATCCACCTCATTATGGAGGCAATTGATAATATGGGCTAGCATTGGGAAACACTATGGCGGCAGAGTAGGATGTTCCATCCAGACCGCATCTGCTCTGCCCATTCTTTTTCTTCTCTTCGTTTTTCTGTTTTCTTGAGTCTTTTTTAACTTTTTAAATTTACTCAGAGGGAAATGGAGGACTTGAATTCTGAACCGGAGACCGGCACAGGGAGGTGATTCCCAGATCGGAGGCTGGCGCAGGGACGTGATTCCCAGACCAGAGACTGGCGCAGGGAGGCAAGTCTCAGATCGGAGTCTGGTGCAGTGACACGAGTCCCAGACCGCAGGCTGGCACGGGAAGACGAGTCACAGATCGGAGGTCGGTATGGGAAGGCGATTCCCAGACCGCAGGCTGGCATGGGAAGGCGAGTCCCAGACCGCAGACTGGCATGGGAAGGTGAATCCCAGACTGCAGACTGGCATGGGAAGGCGAGTCACAGACCGGAGGTTGGTATGGGAAGGCGATTCCCAGAACGCAGGCTGGCATGGGAAGGCGAGTCACAGACCGGAGGCTGGAACGGGAAGGTGAGTATCAGACCACAATCTGGTATGTGGAGGTGAGTCCCAGACCACAGGCTGGCACGGGAAGGCGAGTCACAGACTGCAGGCTGGCACGGGAAGGCGAATCCCAGACCGGACTCTGGCACGGGAAGGTGAGTCACAGACCGGAGGTCGGTACGTGAAGGCGAGTCTCAGACCACAATCTGGTATGTGGAGGCGAGTCCCAGACCGCAGGCTGGCACAGGAAAGCGAGTCTCAGACCGCAGGCTGGCACGGGATGGCACAGGAAGGCGAGTCTCAGACTGCAGGCTGGCACGGGATGGCACGGGAAGGCGAGTCCTAGACCGCAGGCTGGCACAGGAAAGCGAGTCCCAGACCGCAGGCTGGCATGGGAAGGCGAGTCCCAGACCGCAAGCTGGCATGGGAAGGCGAGTCACAGACTGCAGGCTGGCATAGGAAGGCGAGTCACAGACTGCAGGCTGGCATGGGAAGGCAAGTCACAGACCGCAGGCTGGCATGGGAAGGCGAATCTCAGACCACAATTTGGTATGTGGAGGTGAGTCCCAGACTGCAGGCTGGCATGGGAAGGCGAGTCACAGACTGCAAGCTGGCATGGGAAGGCGAGTCCCAGACCGGACTCTGGCACGGGAAGGCGAGTCACAGACCAGAGGCTGGCATGGGAAGGCGAATCTCAGACCACAATTTGGTATGTGGAGGTGAGTCCCAGACTGCAGGCTGGCATAGGAAGGCGAGTCACAGACTGCAGGCTGGCATGGGAAGGCAAGTCACAGACCGCAGGCTGGCATGGGAAGGCGAATCTCAGACCACAATTTGGTATGTGGAGGTGAGTCCCAGACTGCAAGCTGGCATGGGAAGGCGAGTCCCAGACCGGACTCTGGCACGGGAAGGCGAGTCACAGACCGGAGACTGGCACGGGAAGGCGAATCTCAGACCACAATCTGGTATGTGGAGGCGAGTCCCAGACTGCAGGCTGGCACGGGAAGGCGAATCCCAGACCGCAGGCTGGCACGGGAAGGCAAGTCACAGACCGCAGGCTGGCATGGGAAGGCGAGTCCCAATCTGCAGGCTGGCATGGGAAGGCGAGTCCCAGACTGCAGGCTGGCATGGGAAGGCGAGTCACAGACTGCAGGCTGGCATGGGAAGGCGAGTCACAGACCGCAGGCTGGCATGGGAAGGCAAGTCACAGACCGCAGGCTGGCACGGGAAGGCGAGTCCCAGACTGCAGGCTGGCACAGGAAGGCGAGTCACAGACTGCAAGCTGGCATGGGAAGGCGAGTCCCAGACTGCAGGCTGGCATGGGAAGGCAAGTCACAGACTGCAGGCTGGCATGGGAAGGCGAGTCCCAGACTGCAGGCTGGCATGGGAAGGCGAGTCACAGACTGCAGGCTGGCATGGGAAGGCGAATCTCAGACTGCAGGCTGGCATGGGAAGGCGAGTCACAGACTGCAGGCTGGCATGGGAAGGCGAGTCACAGACCACAGGCTGGCATGGGAAGGCGAATCTCAGACCACAATCTGGTATGTGGAGGCGAGTCCCAGACTGCAGGCTGGCACAGGAAGGCGAGTCACAGACTGCAAGCTGGCATGGGAAGGCGAGTCCAAACCGGACTCTGGCACGGGAAGGCGAGTCACAGACCGGAGGTCGGAACGGGAAAGCAAGTCTCAGACCACAATCTGGTATGTGGAGGCGAGTCCCAGACCGCAGGCTGGCACGGGAAGGCGAGTCCCAGACCGGAGGTCGGTATGGGAAGGCGAGTCCCAGACTGGAGGCCGGTGTGAGGAGACGAGTCTCAGACCTGAGGCTAGTTCGGGGAGGCAATTCCTGAACCTGAGGCGATTCCCGAATTGGAGACTGGCAGTAGGATCAATTCCCTGACAGGATGTGAGCACGAGGTGAGAGCTGAAGTCGAGTTCCGGACCGATATCTTTGGAAGCGAGCCCTGTGGGTGAGTCCTGGACCAGAGGCCGGTGCAGGGAGGCGAGGCTGTTGTGTATTGGAGGCAAGAAGTCGAGTTTTGAAGCCCGGCTTTGTCTGGAGACCTGGCCCAGAGGCTCAGTGCCATCACAGACTGGGGTGAATGGATGATGGATTGAGTACTTTTTTCATCTTTATTCTTATGCTGAACTTTCATTTATTATTCTTTCAATTTTGTACCATAAAATTAAGTATATATACCTCCGTATCTTGTAACTAAGATGGACGCCATTAGCAGCAACATTGTAAACTTTTCACTCCACTCACGCGAGTGCACGTCACAATAAAGCTAAATCATTGTAAGATTTTGTGTGACAACACCACAATTAAAACAGTTGTCCCAGGCATATTTGCTTTTGTAAAAGAAAATGGTCATTGCCTTCCTTGATCTTCCTTCTGTTTCCAAATGTTATCTTAAGAAAGTGATAAAATGTAATTAAAACAACTTCAACCAAAGTTTGAAAACTAACGGAAGAACACTGTGAAGGCGACTGTTTCTAAATCATGATGAGGTGTTGTTCAGAAGGGAATTTGCAGCTGGTGGTGATCCCATGTGTCTGCTGCCTTTATCCTTTTGGGTGATAGAGGTTGTAGGTTTGGTGTTGAACTTGTTACACACGGGGAAATCAGCTACCAGCTGCGGCCAACTCAAATTGTGCATGGAGAAGCATTAAGCTGCCTTTTTAAGCCCACATTGCTGGCTTTGGAGGCTGATGTTCTCAGCATTCTGATGTCTGACCATGAGACACATAAGACATAGAGGTATGAAGAAAGGATGCTCAGTGACTTTATCAATTGTCTGGGGTGCCTTCTGGACATCTCATACAAGGACACATGTACAGGACATTGGTTAGGCCACAGTTGGAATATTGCGTGCAATTCTGATCTCCTTCCTATCGGAAAGATGTTGAGAAACTTGAAAGGGTTCAAAAGGATTTACAAGGATGTGGCCAGGGTTGGAGGATCTGAGCTACAGGGAGAGGCTGAACAGGCTGGGGCTGTTTTCCCTGGAGCATCGGAGGCTGAGGGGTGACCTTATAGAGGTTTATAAAATTATGAGGGGCATGGATAGGATAAATAGACAAAGTCTTTTCCTTGGGGTTGGGGAGTCCAGAACTAGAGGGCATAGGTTTAGGGTGACAGGGGAAAGATATAAAAGAGACCTAAGGGGCAACTTTTTCACGCAATGGGGTGTATGGAGTGAGCTGCCAGAGGATGTGGTGGAGGCTGGTACAATTGCATCATTTAAGAGGCATTTGGATGGGTATATGAATAGGAAGGGTTTGGAGGGATATGGGCCGGGTGCTGGCAGGTGGGACTAGATTGGGTTGGGATATCTGGGCGGCATGGATGGGTTAGACCGAAGGGTCTGTTTCCGTGCTGTACATCTCTATAACTGTATGACATGAGTACAGCAGTCTCTCAAAGGTAATTCTACCAAATATATTGGCAGTCATCAAGCAAGAGGCAACCTCAGTCCTGATACACTGCTTCCAATACTGACAGAACCAGCATGACTTCCTCCAAAACTAATATTGTTATGGATTAGTTCGGTAACAGTGCACATTTCGAAAGGAATTGTAGATGTTCCAAGTCTAGCTGCTGTGGCCAGCAATGGTCAGACAGCCAACAAAGTGAGGTGAGTTTTGGTTTTATTTTGTTTTAAAGTAGTTGAGTGAGAGTTCAGCTTTAAGTTGTGTTTATGGCTTTGTGTTTGAAAGGGGGCTGAGGCCTTTTAGTAAGCGGTCACTTTAACCATCTGCTGACCACAGAAAATGTGTAAACTTACATCACACAAATGTGTCAGTCAATATTTTCAAGTTGTCCTGAAGCAAATGATTAAAGTCAACCTTGTCTTGATCCTGTGATTGTCTGTGCCTTACTTTTTCCTCTTTAATCTTGTAGATTCATAGAGATGTACTGCATGGAATCAGAGCCTTTAGTCAACATGTCTGTGCCGATCAGATATCTTAAATAAATCTAGTCCCATTTGCCAGTATTTTGCCCATATCCCTCTAAACTTTTCCTATTCATATACCCATCCAGATGCCTTTTATACCAGCCTCCCACACTTCCTCTGGCAGCTCATTCCATACGTGCACCACCATCTGCATGAAAATGTTGCCCTTAGGTCCCATTTAAATCTTTCCCCTTTCACCTTAAATCCACATCCTCTAGTTTTGGACTCCCCTACCCAGCGAAAAGACCTTATCTATTCACCCTATCCATGCTTCTCATGATTTTATAAACCTCTATAAAGTTACCTCCTCATCCTCTGATGCTCCAAGGAAAACAGCCCCAGCCTAGTCAGCCTCTCCCTATAGCTGAAACCACCCAGCCCTGGCAACATCATTGTAAATCTTTTCTGAACCCTTTCAAGTTTCACAACATCCTTCCCAGCATCACATTCACTGTGTGAAAGTGCAGTGGCTCAGATCTCACAGTTCAATGGCTCAGATCTCACAGTCAGCAGTGAAACAGGAGCGTTCACTGCTGACCTTAAAGAATGTTGACCACAAATACTGAAAGCATCCCCTATCTATCCCCTCTTATGTCAGCGTGAAACTGGCTCTAAGCTCGGGCATCCAGGGATCAAACAGGGTAAGCAGCCAATCAGGAAGGTAAAAACAATGACTGCAGATGCTGGAAACCAGATTCTGGATTAATGGTGCTGGAAGAGCACAGCAGTTCAGGCAGCATCCGAGGAACAGTAAAATCGAAGGATTTTGCCCGAAACTTTCATCAGGAATACAGACAGAGAGCCTGAAGCGTGGAGAGATAAGTGAGAGGAGGGTGGGGGTGGGGAGAAAGTAGCATAGAGTACAATAGGTGAGTGGGGGAGGGGATGAAGGTGATAAGTCAGGGCGGAGGGTGGAGTGGATAGGTGGAAAAGAAGATAGGCAGGTAGGACAAGTCATGGGGACACTGCTGAGCTGGAAGTTTGGAACTGCGGTGAGGTGGGGGGAAGGGGAAATGAGGAATCTGTTGAAGTCCACATTGATGCCCTGGGGTTGAAGTGTTCCGAAGCGGAAGATGAGGCGTTCTTCCTCTAGGCGTCTGGTGGTGAGGGAGCGACGATCACTTTGAAGTATCCTTATAGGCAACTCATCAGGAAATAAAATGCATTGAATTTATTTATAAAACCGAGCAGAGAGATACATAAATGATTGGAGCATGTATATAGTGGAAACTGAAATTTCATGAAGAAACCAGAAAATATATCTGCAATTTTTTTGTCTGTCTGGGGAAATTTGACATTCTGCAAATGTAAAGTTTGTTTTTCAGTAATTATGAACTTAGCGAGTAGTAAAAACACAGTAATACTTCATTCAATGGAGTATAACTCACTAAAGGGATTTTACAGTAGCACAAAAGATAAGTAGCCAACATGTGAGCTTGGAATCATTCACAGTAATTCCTGGGTTTCTGCATTTTAATTACACATGTATACCTTCAGAGCTACTGTCAGTTTCAGTGGAGTGGTGATGGTGAGTCTTGATAGTATTGACCTTGTTACTACTATAAACTCCATGCCTATAGTAACTTTCAAAAAGGAACTGGAAAGAAAGCTATACAGTGATTGGAACCAGGGCCACATGGATCTTATTGACGATGACATCGTTGGGTTTGTTAACCCCAGCCAAGTAGAGAGCCCTGGCTAACAGATATAAACAGGAGATCGGTTACGTTAGGGCCCGGGTGTCCTTGGAGAAGGAGCACGCGGTGTCCACCAACACCCTGGAGTTGTTCAGGGAGAGGTGGGCGCCGCGGGGAGTGGAGTGCATCATTTCCCCCTCCAACTCTATTTTGATTTAGTCCCTGCCCTCCCCTTCACTGTTTTGATCACACAGCATTGCCCTTTGATGTGAAGGGCACTGCTCGTCACAGGCCACTCGGGTGTTTTCCTACTTTTCCTGGTGGTGGAAATTAAATAAAGATTTGTGCACTTTATGTCTCTCACTGTGTCTCACAGCTGCACACACACACACACACCATGGGTGCTGGGAAAAAAAATAAGCACTACCGCAGTTAGGCGGTAGTGTGGGGGTAAAAAGAAAAAAAAAGAGAAAAAAAAAAAAAAAAAAATAAACACGAGAAAAAAAATTTTTAAAAATTAAAAAAAAAAACAGGATTATGATCACACAGCATTGCCCTTAAGAAAAAAAAGAAAAAAAAAATAAAATAAACAGGAGATCGGTTACGTTAGGGCCCGGGTGTCCTTGGAGAAGGAGCACGCGGTGTCCACCAACACCCTGGAGTTGTTCAGGGAGAGGTGGGTGCCGCAGGGAGTGGAGTGCATCATTTCCCCCTCCAACTCTATTTTGATTTAGTTCCTGCCCTCCCCTTCACTGTTTTGATCACACAGCATTGCCCTTTGACGTGAAGGGCACTGCTTGTCACAGACCACTTGGGTGTTTTCCTATTTTCCTGGTGGTGAAAATTAAATAAAGGTTTGTGCACTTTGTGTCTCACACCTGCACACACACACACACACACCATAGGTGCTGGGGAAAATAAGCACTACCGCAGTTAGGCGGTAGTGTGGGGGTTAATAAAAAAAAAGAAAAAGAAAAAAATAAACAGGAGATCGGTTACGTTAGGGCCCGGGTGTCCTTGGAGAAGGAGCACGCGGTGTCCACCAACACCCTGGAGTTGTTCAGGGAGAGGTGGGCGCCGCAGGGAGTGGAGTGCATCATTTCCCCCTCCAACTCTATTTTGATTTAGTCCCTGCCCTCCCCTTCACTGTTTGTTCACACAGCATTGCCCTTTGATGTGAAGGGCACTGCTTGTCACTGGACCACTCGGGTGTTTATCTATCACTCGGGCTGGACCAGTGGCAGTGTGTAGCTGTGCAAGAAGAGGAAGACGGAGAAAAGAAGAGAGAAGAAGGAGGTGGAAGGAGGCGAGAGCTTGGAGTCCTGGGCCTAGTTTTGGAGCTGCAGCCTGGGCCTTGCCCAGGTCAAGTCAGTGTTGCAGCTGACCTGGGGCCCACACCCACTGCTGGTCTCTGAGACCCCACACGGGCCTGCCCCCACCACTGCTGCCTGGGACTTGCCTGAGGCCCCTTCCCACAACCTCCACCACTGGTACGACCTGAGGCCCACCTCCACCGCTGCTGCCTGGGACTTGCCTGGGAATCCCTCCCCAACAGGTCTGCCTCCACTGCTGGGACCGAGGGCCAGCCTGGGACTTGCCAGAGCCTGCCTCAACTGCTGCTGTCGCCTGAGGCCTGCCTCCACCACCACTGCCTGAGGCCACTCCCCAACCAAGGGCCTGCCTGGGACTCGACAGAGGCCTGCCTCAACTGCTGTCGCCTGAGGCCTGCCTCCACCACTGCAGCCTGGGACTCGCCTGAGGCCACTCCCCACAACCTCCACCACTGCTGCGACCCGAGGCCCACCTCCACCGCTGCTGCCCAGGACTCAATTTTGGGGCTGCCTGGGACTTGTCTTGGGGCCCCCCCAACAGGCCTGCCCCCAACACTGCAATTGAGGGCCTGCCGAGGACTTGCCTGAGGCCTGCCTATACCACCGCTGCCCAGGACTCGCCTCGGGTGACTGGCCTCGGGCACCTCCCCAAGGGCTCCACTGCTAATACTGCCAGAGGCCCACCTCCACCGCTGCTGCCAGGGGCCGACGGAGTATGGCGAGCCCGAAGGTCGCAGGGCCCAGCCGGACCTACGCCGGGGTAGCCGCTGCCTTGGGCTCGGCTGGCCCAACCCCGGCCGCAACCGCATCCCCCTTCAGGCACCTGACCAAACGCCTGGGGGTCAAGGCCTATCCCCATCCCAACATGACCATCGAGGCCTGCAGTAAGGCCATGGCTAGTGTGGTCGGCCCACTGGCCATCGTCGCTGCGGCCCGCATGTACGGGAAGGCCGTCTTCTTTCTTAAGACCGAGCAGGCGGTCCACCTGGCCGTGGAGAGGGGGCTCACTGTGGGCGGGACGTATTTGCCAGTCGACCCTTTGGAGGTCACGGCCCAGAGAGTCGTGATCTCCAACGTCCCGCCCTTCATTGCCAGCGAGCTCCTTCTTCCCCACCTCAACACCTTGGGGGAGATCCGGTCAGGTGTTCAACCGCTCCTGCTCGGTCTTAAGGACCCCACCCTCCGTCACGTGTACTCCTTCCGACGCCAGGTGTTTATTTGCCTGGCCCGGGAGGAGGTCACGGAGGGATCCTTCACCATCCTCCACGAGGGCGCGGCCTACCGCGCCTTCTGGACGGCGGATGGCGTGCGGTGCCACCTGTGCCGCGAGGTGGGGCATATTAGAAAAAACTGCCCCACCCAGAAGGCTGCCCAGCCCACACCAACGGCTGCGGGTGGTGCCGCCGCACCCACTCCCCCTCCCCCAAAGTCAACACCACAAGCCCCGGCACCGGGGGCTAAGCCAGAGGCTCCCAATGCCTCAGCCTCTGGCAGGGAGGGGGGTGAGCGTCCGACCGAACGGAAGGCGCTCAGGAAGACGCAACGCGTCAAGCCCGCCCACGGGGAGACCACCCTATCCCCATCCCCTTCCCCTTCCCCTCCACGTAGCCCACGACCTGCCCCGCCCCGGCACGACAATGCCCCTGCGGCCGTGCCAGCGTCGCCCCGGCGCGGGAACCCTGACCCCCGAACCCCCAAACCCGTACCTGATCCCGGTCCCACTGACCCCGAACCCGACCCCAACCCCCACCTCATTAAGGAAACTCCTGGGGCTCCAACCCCTCTTCTGGAAACTGAGCCCCGCCCCACCCAGCCATCCCCTGGCACTAACCTGGGGGGAACCACCGCTGCTCCACTTCCCGCAGCGACCGTGTCTCTGGGCCCCGGAGAGGGAACTGGGCCCCTGCCCCGCCCGCCATCACCTGATATACCAGGGGCGGGGCAGGAAGTGACACGGCTGACCCTCCCCACCCTGGCCGTGCCCCCTGAATTCCCCCAGCCAATCATATTCCGGGAAAGGCTGGGGGGAGGGACCTCGGGCCCCATGACCACCAAGGCGAGCGGGGACGGGAAGATCCATAAATTCCCCCCTGTCTCTCTGGGGAAGAGGAGCCGGCCCTTGGAGGGGGGAGAAATTCCATCAGCGCGTCGGCGGCGCTTCCCCTCTCCAGGGGATGAGCCGACGGTGTCTTCCCACTGTCCTGCACCATGGCCTGACCTGCCCAAACCCCCAGGGGCGACAGCCGGGCCTTCCACCGCCATAACTCCTCCAGCCCCTGGGGAGGATTTTAATAACAACACGGGCCATGGTGCAGGCGGCAGATTTTTATTCACTGCTGGGTCGTCGAGCGGTGGAGGCGAGGAAGGTGTTATCCTCGCTCCTCCCTCCCAGACTGTTTTTCCGGGGGCCTTGGCCCTGGGGGAGGACCTTTTCCCCGAGGAGCCGGGCGTCCCGGTGTCGGGAGAGGAGCGGGGCCCCGAGCCTCTGCCGCCCGGCGACCCGAACTCGGGGCGTTCCGGGAAGGGGTGCGCCGAGGAAGATACGGAAGGTGACCCTGGGGGTGGGGTCACTGGAGGTTTGAGGCCAGTTGGCGGTGCCGGACCAGCCCCCATCCTCTCGGTGGGGGAGGGGTCGGTGACCGAAGGCGACCTCCCGGAGGAGGGTTCTGGATCGGTGGCGGACACCGGGGACGACGCGGAGTCCGTCTCCAGCGACATTTTCGAGTCCCAGGTGCCCCCCACCGATCTCCCCCTCATCCCCCTCGAGGAACTCCGGGAATTTGTCGAGGAAACTCGGAGTCGCCGGGATAGAGCCCAACTGGCGCTCGACCGCTGGAGCTCCTTCGAAAGAGTCTACTGGTCGGCCCACGCTGCGCGCCAGGCGCCCGGGCTTGACGTTAACGAGCGAAAGCGAGTCAGGAACTTCCTGGGAGCACTCCTGGTGAGGGCGAGGGACTTCTGTGCCCCTCTCTCGTCCTCCCAGTAAATATGTACATAGTTTTTGTTAACTGTTTACTGGTGGTGGTTGCACTATACTTCCGACATGGAGACAACTATAGCCAGCCTCAACATCAACGGCAGCAGGGAGTCACAGCGCAGATTCCAGACCCTCTCGGTCCTTCGGGACGGGAGGTATGCGGTGTGCTTCCTGCAAGAAACCCACACTACCCCGGGAGACGAAGCCACCTGGCTCCTGGAGTGGCGAGGGGGGGTCTACATGAGTCACCTCACCCGCAGATCTGGCGGGGTGGCTATCTTGTTGGCCCCGCATTTTCAGCCGGAGATCTTGGGGGTCAGGGAGCCAGTGCCAGGCCGTTTGCTTCACCTGACGGTTCGGCTGGGGGGCGCGGTGCTTCACTTGGTGAACGTCTACGCTCCCCTGGCCGGGCCGAGGCAAGCGAGCTTCTTCGAAGAAGTGTCCGCTCATCTCGCTTCCATCGACGAGAACCAGTGCGTCGTCCTCGGGGGAGATTTTAACTGCGTCCTCGAGGACAGGGACCACGGCGGTGCCCGCACGAGTTCGGCGTCGGGGAGGAGGTTGGGGGACTTGGTCAAGTCCTTGGACCTGGTGGACGTCTGGCGGAATCTCCATCCTGACTCCATCGCCTTCACCTTCGTGAGGCCTGGGGTCGGAGCGTCCAGAATCGACCGCCTGTACGTTTCGCGGGCGTACGCCTCCTGTTTTCCGAAGGCCTCCACGCGGCAGGTGTCGTGCACGGACCATCACCTGGTGTGGGCGGAACTCCTTCCGTTCGGCGCCAGGTTGGGCTCCGCGTACTGGCACTTTAACAACCTGCTGCTGGAGGACGAGCGGTTCCGGGACTCGTTTCGTCGTTTCTGGGCCGGCTGGAGAAGGAAGCGGGGAAGCTTCCCCTCCCTGAGGCTATGGTGGGACGTGGGCAAGGCTCACGTCCGCGTCTTCTGTCAGGAGTACGCGAGGGGGTCGACAAAGAGGCGGAAATCCAGGATCGGGGAGTTGGAGAGGGAGATGCTCGACCTGGAGTCACGCCTCGGTCAGCCCGACGCGGACCCGGCCCTGCGCGGGGTGTACGAAGAGAAGAAGGCCGCGCTCCGGGACCTGCAGCTCGTCGGGGCTCGGGGCGCAAACGTGAGGTCGCGGCTCCAGCTCCTCCAGGACCTGGACCGCGGTTCCCCCTTCTTCTACTCGCTGGAAAAAAGGCGTGGCACCCGTCAGCAGCTCCTTGTGCTGCTGGCCGACGACGGGTCCCTCGTCTCGGATCCGGAGGGTATCAGGGCCCACGTCCGATCCTATTACACGGCCCTGTTCTCTCCGGATCCGTCCAGCGAGGACGCTCGCAGAGTTCTGTGGGAGGACCTGCCGCAGCTCAGCCCGGAGGACGCCGGAAGGCTCGACGCTCCTGTCACCTTAGAGGAGCTGACCGGCGCCCTCGACCGGCTCTCGAGGGGCAAATCCCCGGGGCTGGACGGGCTGACTGTGGAGTTCTTCAGGGCGTTCTGGGACGTCCTGGGGAGCGACTACGCACAGGTCCTGGGGGAGTGTCTAAATGCCGGAGAGCTGCCCCTTTCTTGGCGCAGGGCGGTCATCGTCCTGCTGCCAAAGAAGGGGGACCTTCGTTCTTTGAAGAACTGGCGTCCGGTCTCCCTCCTCAGCACGGACTACAAAATCTTTGCCAGGGTGTTGTCTTCTCGCCTGGCTTCCGTGCTGGCCCACATGATTCACCCGGACCAGTCCTACACGGTCCCGGGCCGGAGGATACAAGACAACGTCCATCTGGTCCGGGACCTGATCCATTTCTGTCGACGGGCTGGTCTGCCGAGCGCCTTCCTGTCTCTCGAACAGGAGAAGGCGTTCGACAGGGTCGATCACGAGTACCTGCTCGGGACTCTGTGGGCGTTCGGGTTCGGGATGCAGTTCGTCGCCCGGATCCGACTTTTGTACGCCGCCGCAGAGTGTCTGGTTAAAGTTAACGGGTCCCTGACGGCGCCCCTTCGCTTCGGGAGAGGAGTGCGTCAAGGCTGCCCCCTGTCCGGCCAACTGTATTCCCTGTGCGTGGAGCCTTTCCTGCGCCTCTTGCGGAGGAGGTTGTCGGGGCTGGTTCTGCGCGGCGCGGGGGTGGTCCTCTCGGCCTACGCCGACGACGTGCTCCTCACTTTCACCGACCCGGCTGACCTGGGGAGGATGCGCGAGTGCCAGGCCGTGTACTCGGCGGCGTCTTCCGCCAGGATCAACTGGGCCAAATGTTCCGGGCTACTGGTGGGTCCGTGGCGGGTGGACTCCCTGCCGGAGGAGTTTCGGGGGTTCAGCTGGAGTACCACCCATCTCCTCTACCTGGGGGTCTACCTCAGCCCGACCGAGGAATCCTGGCCGGCCAACTGGCAGGAGCTGGAGGCCAAAGTCTCGGCTCGCCTAGGCCGCTGGACAGGACTGCTCCGAGTGCTATCTTACAGGAGCCGAGTGCTGGTCATAAACCAGCTGGTGGCCGCCATGCTGTGGTACCGGCTGGTCACTTTGGTCCCTCCTCCTGGCTTTGTCGCTGACATCCAGAGAACGTTGGTCGACTTCTTCTGGGACAAAAAGATGCACTGGGTCGCTGCGCAGGTTCTGAGTCTCCCCATTGAGGAGGGCGGTCAGTCGCTGGTGTGCGTCCGCACCCAGGTCGCGACCTTCCGCCTTCAGACCTTGCAGCGATACCTTTACGTCGAGCCTCCTCCTCGGTGGTGCGCCCTGGCGACGTATTTTTTCCGCCAGGTGCGTAACCTCAACTACGACACGCAGCTCCTGTTCGTCGACCGTGACGGTTTGGAGGTCGCCCTCAAGGTGCTGCCTGTCTTTTACCAGGACCTGATCACTGTCTGGAACATGGTCGAATCGCGTCGCGCCTACCCTCCGGCAGGAGTAGCGGCTGTCGTCAGGGAGCCGTTGCTCAGGAATCCGCACCTCCGTGCTCGCGGGTTCGAGTGGCTGTCGGAGGGGAGGGCCGTGGCGGCGAGGGTGACCAGGGTCGGGGACGTGCTGGGTGCCGGGGGCCTGGGCTGGACGTTGCCGCAAGACATAGCGAGCAGGGCAGCGGTAGACGTCCGGTACGTGGCCACCGGCATCCGACGCCCTAAAACGGCGGTGCTCGGACCCGACGTAGTGCACCAGTTGGAGGACGCTCAGGTGTGCGGTGGGATCCCGTCCGCGCTCACCCCTGCCCGGACGGAATTTCACATTGGCCCCAAGGTCCCGTACTTCCCACGGGAGCCTGTGCCCCACAACCTGAGCCGCCTCCGAAATTTTAACTTTGTCCCGTTCAAGGACGTTAAAAGGTGTGTCCTATATCGACTGCTGCTGCACACCGTCCACCTCTTCTCCCTCATCCACCGCCCGGACACGCCCTGGCGTGCCCATTTGCCACCGGGCGGTGGGGATCCCCAGTGGAGGGCTCTCTACGCAGGAGTCCTCCCCCTTTCTCTCGGGGATCTGGGGTGGAGGGTGCTGCACGCAGCAGTCCCCTGCAACCGCAGATTGCGGTGGTTCACGGACTCCCAGCCCAACTGCTTGTTCTGTGGCGCTGTGGAGTCCGTGGACCATGTGTATGTTGGGTGTGGGCGTTTGCACCCCCTTTTTGATTTTCTGAAAAACCTTCTCCTCTGCTTTTGGTTGCACTTCAGTCCCACGCTCCTGATCTTCGGGCACCCAGTGCGGAGGAGGGAGGGCAGGTCTGAAGACCTCCTCGTGGGTCTGCTCCTGGGCCTGGCCAAACTGGCCATAAACAGGTCCAGGCAGCGGGCCGTGGAGGGGGTCGTTAGGGCCGACTGCCTGCCCCTCTTCCGCGGTTACGTTAGGGCCCGGGTGTCCTTGGAGAAGGAGCACGCGGTGTCCACCAACACCCTGGAGTTGTTCAGGGAGAGGTGGGCGCCGCAGGGAGTGGAGTGCATCATTTCCCCCTCCAACTCTATTTTGATTTAGTTCCTGCCCTCCCCTTCACTGTTTTGATCACACAGCATTGCCCTTTGACGTGAAGGGCACTGCTTGTCACAGACCACTTGGGTGTTTTCCTACTTTTCCTGGTGGTGGATATTGAATAAAGATTTGTGCACTTTGCGTCTCTCACTATGTCTCACAACTACACACACGCACACACACCATGGGTGCTGGGGAAAATAAGCACTACCGCAGTTAGGCGGTAGTGTGGGGTTAATAAAAAATAAGAAGAAAAAAAAAGAAAAGAAAAGAAAAAAAAACAGGAGATCGGTTACGTTAGGGCCCGGGTGTCCTTGGAGAAGGAGCACGCGGTGTCCACCAACACCCTGGAGTTGTTCAGGGAGAGGTGGGCGCCGCAGGGAGTGGAGTGCATCATTTCCCCCTCCAACTCTGTTTTGATTTAGTCCCTGCCCTCCCCTTCACTGTTTGTTCACACAGCATTGCCCTTTGATGTGAAGGGCACTGCTTGTCACAGGCCACTCGGGTGTTTTCCTACTTTTCCTGGTGGTGGAAATTGAATAAAGATTTGTACACCTTTGTCTCTCACTGTGTCTCACACCTGCGCACACACACCATGGGTGCTGGGGTTAAAAATAATAAGCACTACCGCAGTTAGGCGGTAGTGTGGGGGTTAAAAAGAAAAAATATATATATAACAAGGAGAAGCATTGCCCTTTGATGTGAAGGGCATTGCTTGTCACTGGCCACTCGGGTGCTTTCTTTTTTCCCAAGAAAAAACACAAAAAAAAAATTAAACTAACCCTTGATGACACAGCATTGCCCTTTGATGTGAAGGGCACTGCTTGTCACTGGCCACTTGGGTGTTTTCCTACTTTTCCTGATGGTGGAAATTGAATAAAGATTTGTACACCTTGTCTCTCACTGTGTCTCACACCTGCACACACACCATGGGTGCTGGGGATAAAAATAATAAGCACTACCGCAGTCAGGCGGTAGTGTGGGGGTTAAAAATAAAAGAAAGAGAAAAAATAAATAAACAGGAGATCGGTTATGTTAGGGCCCGGGTGTCCTTGGAGAAGGAGCACGCGGTGTCCACCAACACCCTGGAGTTGTTCAGGGAGAGGTGGGCGCCGCAGGGAGTGGAGTGCATCATTTCCCCCTCCAATGCTATTTTGATTTAGTCCTTGCCCTCCCCTTCACTGTTTTGATCACACAGCATTGCCCTTTGATGTGAAGGGCACTGCTTGTCACAGGCCACTCGGGTGTTTTTCTACTTTTCCTGGTGGTGGAAATTGAATAAAGATTTGTACACCTTTGTCTCTCACTGTGTCTCACACCTGCACACACACACATGATGGGTGCTGGGGATAAAAATAATAAGCACTACCGCAGTTAGGCGGTAGTGTGGGGGAGAGAGAAAAAAATTTTTAAAAAATTTTTAAAAATAAATAAACAAGAGTGTCGGGGCACTGCTTGTCACTGGCCACTCGGGTGTTTTCCTATTTTCCTGGCGGTGGAAATTGAATAAAGATTCGTACACCTTGTATAAAAAAAAATAAACAGGAGATTCAGAAAGTCTCCTCAGTCTAGGGACTGGCTTGGAGTTGGCTGGTCAGAGCCCAAGTACTGTGCACTTGTAAGTAAGGGGTGACTTGGCAACAGGATACTGGCCTCTGTGGAGTTATTTCATGCTTGAAGAGGAGAAACGTACTGGGCTTATGGAAAAGAATATTGTTTAGATTAATAACACCTTGGACAGGATAGGGGACCTCAGTTTAATGTTCTCAATAGTTTTCTTTTATTCTTGGGCATCATTGATAAGACCAGCTTTTGTTGCCTATTCCCAATTGCCCTTGCTAGGGCCATTTCAGAAACCTGACAAGAGTCAGTTACGTTGTAGTAGGTTTGGGACCATCTGTAGATTAGACTAAATGAGGACAGAATTGCATTCCCTAAAGGACCTTTGTGATCCAGATGGGTTTTTATTACAACTATGACAAAACCCCCCGGTCCTCACCTTCCACCCACAAACCTCCAGCTTTAACATATCATCGTCTGTCATTTCCGCCACCTACAAACAGACCCCACCAGAAATGCAAAACCTGCACACAAATCTCCCTCCTTACCTCATTCCAAGGCCCCAAGGGATCCTTTCACATCCAGCAGAGATTTACATGTACTTCCACACACATCATCTGCTGTGTCCGTTGCTCCTGATATGGTCTTCTCTATGTTGGAGACGGGATGCCAACTTGCAGAACGCTTCAGAGGACGTCTCTGGAACACACGCACAAAGCAACCACACTGCCCTGTGCCGAACACTTTAACTCCCCCTCCCACTCCACCAAGGATGTGCAGGCCCTGGGCTGCCTCCACTGCCAAACCCTAACCACCAAACGCCTGGAGGAAGAAAGCCTCATCTTCCACCTCAGGACTCTCCAACCATGAGGGATCAATGTGGATTTCACCAAGTTTCCTCATTTCCCCTCCCCCTGTCTTATTCCAGATCCAACATTCCAACTTGGCACTGCCCTCTTGAACTGTCCTACCCGTCCATCTTCCTTCCCACCTATCTGCTCCACCTTCCTCTCCGACCTATCACCTTCACCCACACCTTCATCTACCTATTGCATTCCCAGCTACCTCCCCCCCTCCCCACCCCCCTCCCCAGTCCCACCCTCCTCCCATTTATCTCTCAGCTCTTTTGGGCCACAAGCCTCATTTCTGATGAAGGGCTTATTCTCGAAACGTCGATTTTCCTGCTCCTTGAATGTTGCCTGATTGGCTGTGCTTTTCCACCACCACAATCTTCAACAACTATGACATTGGGCTAGTTTTTAATTTCATATTTTAGTGCTGCATTAAAATCTTGGAATCCCCTCCCTATCGCATGTGGACTGCAGCGGTTCAAGAAGGCAGCTCACCACCATCTCCTCAAGGCCAACTAGGGATGGCAATAAAATTCTGTATGGAGAAAGTGAGGACTGCAGATGCTGGAGATCAGAGCTGAAAATGTGTTGCTGGAAAAGCGCAGGTCAGGCAGCATCCAAGGAACAGGAGATTCGACGTTTCGAGCATAAGCCCTTCTTCAGGAATGAAGAAGGGCTTATGCCCAAAACGTCGAATCTCCTGTTCCTTGGATGCTGCCTGACCTGCGCTTTTCCAGCAACACATTTTCAGCAATAAAATTCTGTATGGCCGGCGATGTCCATACTCTTCAAGTGAATGATAAAATATTTTTAATTGATTTAACATTTCACCATCTGCCATGATGAAATTCAAACCTATGTCCCCAGAGCAATAATAAACGCAAAATACTGCAGAAAATCTGAAATTAAAAAGAGAAAATGCAGGAGGAACTTAGCAGGTTTGGCAGCATCTGTGGAGACAGAAATGGAGATGTCTGTAGGAACAAATTACTGCAGATACTTGAAACTGTGCCAAACGCTGGAGATCACAGCAGGTCAGACAGCCTCCGTGGAGAGCTATCTAGACTCGAAACATTAGCTTGCTCTCTCTCCATGGGTGCTATCTGACCCAGTTTGTCTGTTCTCTGATGAAGGTTCATGTCAGCCTTGGAACTTTAACTCTGTTTTTCTGTCTCCACAGATGCTGTCAGATCTGCTGAGATTCTTTAGTACTTTCTGTTTTACCCCTGAGAAGCTTAGCCTGGAGCTGACGATAGCCAGTCCGGTGACAATGCCACTGCAACGCAATGCCTTTCCCCCATTTGAAAGGAAACATCTCCAGTTCTGTTACCTCAATATGGCAGTAAAATGTGAACTAGGAGAAAGTGAGGACTGCAGATGCTGGAGATCAGAGCTTAAAAATGTGTTGCTGGAAAAGCGCAGCAGGTCAGGCAGCAGCAAAGGAACAGGCAAATCGACGTTTCGGGCATAAGCCCTTCTTCAGAAATGAGGAGGGTGTGCCAAGCAGGCTAAGATAAAAAGTATGGAGGAGGGACTTGGGGGAGGCATGCTGGGATTATGATAGGTGGAAGGAGGTTAAGGTGAGGGTGATGGGCTGGAGAGGGGCTGGGGGCGGAGAGGTCGGCAACACAACACCTGGAGGAAGAGCGCCTCATCCTCCGCCTCGGAACCCTCCAATCACAAGGGAGGAACTCAGATTTCTCCAGCTTTCTCATTTCCCCTCCCCCCACCTTGTCTCAGTGCCAACCCTCGGACTCAGCATCGCCTTCTTGACCTGCAATCTTCTTCCTGACCTCTCTGCTCCCACCCCCTCTCCAGCCTATCACCCTCACCTTAACCTCCTTCCACCTATCGCATTCCCATCGCCCCTCCCCCAAGTCCCTCCTCCCTACCTTTTATCTTAGCCTGCTTGGCACACCCTCCTCATTCCTGAAGAAGGGCTTATGCCCGAAACGTCGATTCTCCTGCTCCTTTGATGCTGCCTGACCTGCTGCGCTTTTTCAGCAACACATTTTTAAGTAAAATGTGAATGCAAGTTATGGGCTCAGATCTCTGGGGAGAGATTTGGATATTTTCTGACTCGAGGCAAGAATGCTACCTGCTGAGTCATGGCTTTGGATTAATCAGAGTGGTCTAAGGACTTACTGTATCACACTTCAGCACAGATCAGCTCCTTTGGGAGGTGAGGGCAGGAAACTGGATGATGAATTTCTTTCAGATATAAACATGAAGACCAAGAAAATTCCAAGTTTGCTTCCCAGACTGTGCGACTCCTGATGGAACATGCTCAGTGGTGGACATTAAGTGAGCGATTTATCTAACTAGGCTGTGATAGCTCCAAAGTCAGATTGTCAATTGGCACTCAGTGTCTCGGCCCACACATGGAGAACAGCAACTTGGGTGAGGCTTGGGATAGCAGCCAGCATCTGTGGTACAGTATCCCAACATGAGTCAATGCCTTCAGGGAAGTCATTTGAATAGTGGATATAGGTAAAAGTAACATGGACTTCCTGTGGGATTTTAAGGTAGCACTTTTTTTGTCTAATTTAAATATATCTGCACGGTATGTTCCAGCTATACCCAAAAGCTTATTTGTGACGTGTTCTGGCCTAAGGGCTCCTTAACACAGGAGTGTAACTTAGTACAGAAGACAATTTGGATGTTTCCCAAATTATTGCAATGCTCCTTTGAAAAGTCCAACAACTTAATGCACTCCTGTCATTTTCATAATGTGGTTTCTTCTTGTCATTTTCTCATCAGTTTTTCACCTTTCCTCTCCTGAGGGCAATGATCTGCTTGCTGCACGTGACAAGAATCTATTCCCAACACATTGATGGTGCTCCTTTATATCTAAATGCTTGGGGGTGGGGTTGGAGACGGGAGGTGGGAGTGTGAGGTGGAATCTCAGACACATCCCCAATCCCAACTTATCCACGTTGGCCTTTCCAGCAAAGCTGGCTAGATAACAATAAGGAACAGCAAACCTACACATTTTACTGTTTCCAATCCCAGAGACACCATTGCTGGTTGTGATCAGCAAACTCTACACAGGAAAGAATCAAACATCGTTTTTATGACATAAAGTCCTCAGTTCTGAAGGGTCATGTTAGGCTCAATATTGACTCTTTCTTTCTCCACAGATGCTGCCAGACTTGCTGAGTTTCTACAGCACTTTTTGTTATTATTTCAGATTTCAAGCATCCTCAGTGTTTTGCTTTTGTGATAGGACCTTGTTGGTGTGGCTTGTAAACTCAGCATGCTTTTAGGGCAGCCTCCCGTAAGGAAAAATAAGGGTCAGAATTTTCCTATAATTTATCTATGTAGGAGCATGTTATATGAAAGCCAACTTGCCACTGCCACTGAATACATTCACCCTAACCAACAAGATAACTCATCTGCTTGCCTGTCATGGAGATCTGAGAGGCAGGTGCGGGGAAGCATCGTACCCTATCACATTTGGAAATATTTGGACAGATACGTGGATGGCATCGGTATGAAGGGATGTGGTCTAAATGCAGGCAAATGGGAGTGATTTCGATTGTAAAAACTGGGTGGCATGGGCAAGTTAGGCCGAAGTCCTGTTTCCATGCTATACACTTCTATGACAAAGGACAGCAGCTTCTGGATGCTATAGTCCAACAGTCTAGGCTGGTCAGTGGCAAGAGGATTTTTATTTTAACTTTCTCCTCATGAGTTGGGGGTGAGAGGAAAAGGTGAGAGGGTGGCTTTGCAGAGGCATGAACCCAGCCCCACTCTCCCCAATCACCAATCTGTTAACTCCACAATTGGGTTAGCACGCAGTCCTAGTAACCTTTCTGACCCCATCAAGGAGGTGGGTGATCAAGGGTATGGTGGGTTGAGCTCCTTAAATGGCCATTTATTGGTCGCATAAGGGCCTTAAATGCAGATGATACAGGAAAGTCGCCTGGAGATATTTCCACCCAGCATTTAATTTGCAGAGGTGACGAGAAGGGGGTGAGGTTCTCTCCAGGGCTAACCCTCACTATGACCTCTCTCCCACCTTCCAGGGAGGGGAGAATCACACCCTAATGCTTTGCTTAAAATTTACATGTGCTGAACTTTGCAGTGGAAACCCCTCCTGGTATCAGACTAGTCAAAAAGCAACAGTCTGTCAGACTAACACTTAGATGTACAGCCAGAACTCACAGCGGTCATTTACTATTCAACAATTCCTTAATGAAGTGAGGGCTTATATACAGCATATCTTCTCTAAGATGATATGAGCATACAGAGGGAACTGGAGAAAGTGAGGACTGCAGATGCTGGAGAAGTCAGAATTGAAAAGAATGGTGCTGGCAAAGCACAGCAGGTCAGGCAGCATCTGAGGAGCAGGAGAGTCGATGTTTCAGGCACAAGTCCTTCTGGAATGCCCCTGAAACATACTTTAGAATCACCAATTAAATATCTTTATTCTGCTTGTTTGTTTCTTTCCATACATTCTTAAAGAAAAAGTTCTTCCTTCCATTCACGCAATTTGGGGTCTTCCTGATGCCTCAGTTGATTAAGACATTATATGATGTGGTGTGGAGCAACAGAGACCATGATTTTTTTCTTCATCTTTGCAGTATTAGCTGATCTCAACCAAGGCAACAGCTAGTCCCTGTTTGTACGCCTGAATTAGTTTGAGGAAATTCAGCCAGGGTTCTAACACTTCCAGAGCACTGCTGACAAGTGTATACATTATTGGGTTTGTGTATGTGTATCTGTGCATGGATGTGTGTGTTTATCTTACACATGTGTAGTTTGTGTATGTATCTGTATGCGTGTGTGTGTGTGTGTGTCTGCACCTGTGTGTGTGCTCTATGTGCATGCATCAGCAGGCCTGCCATCACTTTCCATGGAAGCTCATTTACAAACATTGTCTACCTGGACAAATTTTGACTAGCTTCTGAAACCTTGTCCCTTCAATCAAAGGTATTGGGAAGAAAGGTGGAGGACAAATATGACAGATTCTGCTATGGTTTTGACAGTCTAATTGTTTTTGGATATAAACATAAGCAGTAGTTTGGGAATACAGAACTTGAATTGCCTAAAGAGAGAGATGTTGCTGAATATTTTCCTCATTGTTTTCTCAGTGGATAAGCCCCAGCCAATCAGAGTTGACTCTTCAGCACTCTCTTCTCCTGTAGTACAAATTATGGTGACTTTTGTTTTACTCATTGACAGGTTTGAAATTTGGCATTCTCACATTTGTCCTGATCGGTGCAAGACTATAAACTTTGGCAGCATTTCTCTCTTTATTAGTGTATGTGCAAATATATAATCCGAGTCATTGAGATTTCCCAGCACAGAAAGGAGCCCTTTGGCCCATCATAGCCACATTGATCATCGAATATCCATCTTTTCTAATCCCACTTTACAACACTAGGCTTATAGCTATGGCATTTCAAGTGATCATCTAAATAGTTCTTAAATATCTTGAGGATTCCCACCTCTACCATTCTTTCAGACAGTGTGTTCCAGATAGCCATAACCCTCCAGGTGAAAACATTTTATTTCCACAAATCCCCTCTAAACCTCCTGCTCTTTACCTTAAAATTGTGGTCCCTGGTTAGTGATCCTCGGGTAACAGAAAAGGGTTCTATGTATCTACCCTGTCTTTGCCTCTCATAACTCAATCTGATCCCCATTCAGCCATCTCTTACTCTAAAGAAAACAAGTCCAGCATTACTAGATAAAAACTAAAAAAAACTGGAAAGCAGAAACAAAAGCAGAAATTGCTGGAAACGCTCAGCAGGTCTGGCAGCATCCGTGGAGAGAAATCAGAGTTAACATTTTGGGTCTGGTCACCTTTCCTCAGAACTTCCATTACAACCCTACCAACTCCCACAGTTACCTTGACTATACATCATCTCATCCTGCTTCATGTAAAGACTTAGATTCATAGACATTTACAGCATGGAAACAGACCCTTCGGTCTAACCTGTCCATGCCGACCAGATATTCCAATCCAATCTAGTCCCACCTGCCAGCACCTGGCCCATATCCCTCCAAACCCTTCCTATTCATATACCCATCCGAATGCCTCTTAAATGTTGCAATTGTACCAGCCTCCACCACATCCTCTGGCAGCTCATTCCACACACGTACCACCTTCTGCATGAAAAAGTTGCCCCTTAGGTCTCTTTTATATCTTTCCCCTCTCACCCTAAACTTATGCCTCTCGTTCTGGACTCCCCGACCCCAGGGAAAAGACTTTGTCTATTTATCCTATCTATGCTCCTCATAATTTTGTAAACCTCTATCAGGTCACCCCTCAGCCTCCGACACTCCAGGGAAAACAGCCCCAGCCTGTTCAGCCTCTCCCTGTAGCTCAGGCCCTCCAACCCTGGCATCATCCTTGTAAATCTTTACTGAACCCTTTCAAGTTTCACAACATCTTTCCAATAGGAAGGAGACCAGAATGGCACGCAATATTCCAAAAGTGGTCTAACCAATGTCCTGTACAGCCGCAACATGACCTCCCAACTCCTGTACTCAATACTCTGACCAATAAAGGAAAGCATACCAAACGCCTTCTTCACTATCCTATCTACCTGCGACTCCACTTTCAAGGAGCTATGAACCTGCACTCCAAGGTCTCTTTGTTCAGCAACACTCCCTAGGACCTTACCATTAAGTGTATAAGTCCTGCTAAGATTTGCTTTCCCAAAATGCAGCACCTCGCATTTATCTGAATTAAACTCCATCTGCCACTTCTCAGCCCATTGGCCCATCTGGTCCAGATCCTGTTGTAATCTGAGGTAACCCACTTCGCTGTCCACTACACCTCCAATTTTGGTGTCATCTGCAAACTTACTAACTGTACCTCTTATGCTCGCATCCAAATCATTTATGTAAATGACAAAAAGCAGTGGACCCAGCACCGATCCTTGTGGCACTCCACTGGTCACAGGCCTCCAGTCTGAAAAACAACTCTCCACCACCACCCTCTGTCTTCTATCTTTGAGCCAGTTCTGTATCCAAATGGCTAGTTCTCCCTGTATTCCATGAGATCTAACCTTGCTAACCAGTCTCCCATGGGGAACCTTGTCAAATGCCTTACTGAAGTCCATATAGATCACATCTACCGCTCTGCCCTCATCAACCTTCTTTACTTCTTCAAAAAACTCAATCAAGTTTGTGAGACATGATTTCCCACGCACAAAGCCATGTTGACTATCCCTAATCAGTCCTTGTCTTTCCAAATACATGTACATCCTGTCACTCAGGATTCCCTCCAACAACTTGCCCACCACCGAGGTCAGGCTCACCAGTCTATAGTTCCCTGGCTTGTCTTTACCACCCTTCTTAAACAGTGGCGCCACGTTTGCCAACCTCCAGTCTTCCGGCACCTCACCTGTGACTATCGATGATACAAATATTTCAGCAGGAGGCCCAGCAATCACTTCTCTAGCTTTCCACAGAGTTCTCGGGTACACCTGATCAGGTCCTGGAGATTTATCCACCTTTAACCGTTTCAAGACGTCCAGCACTTCCTTCTCCCAGTTCCTCCGTCTCTGTCAAGTCTCTCCCCATGATGAGTTTTGTGGAAAAGTGACTGGATCCCAAACGTTAACTGATATCTCTCCACAGATGCTGCCAGACCTGCTAAGCTTTTCCAGCAATCTCTGTACCAACCTATCTCGTCTCTCTTCATAGCTGAATTGTTCCATCCCAGGTAACATCCTGGTGAATCACTTCTGCACACCTCCTAATGCAATCACATGTGTTCCACAGTGTAGTGACCGGAATTGTAAACAGTACTCCAACTGTGGCCTGACTAACATTATATACAGCTTCATCATATCCTCCCTCATTGCCTTGACTATACAGGCAAGTGTCCCAAATGCTTTCTTAATCACCTTATCTAACTATCCTGCTACTTCAAGGGTCTATGGCCATTTGTACCAAGGTCCCTCTGATCCTCTGCAGTGCCTTGGGTCCTTTCATTCAATATACACCCTTGCCTTTCAGGCCTACTAAAATGCATCACCTCACACTGTAAGGACTAAAGAAATTCCATTTGCCACAGTTCAGCTCTCAACATTAAACTGCCTTGAAAATTAGGAGAATCAAGAGTTGAAATTCTCACATTTGACAAGTTTGCAATATTACTCGGCCGGACAGCAGATGTTGTTCATCATTCCTGAATGAACTATTATTAGGAATTACAGGATAATAAATATTTCCACTTCTAAACAGTAGATGGTGCTATGCACTGTAAGCATACATTGAGTTCCAAGTATTTTTTGAGTTCTGCTATAGTGCAGTAGAACTGTTCTTGTGCGATTTCATGTTCTAAGAAAATTGTGTAATAGCAGCACCATTTAAACCAACGAGGCCAGAATTGTGTTATAATGAACACACAGTTTAAAAGTTTTGTAGTTTAGAAACAGTGTTTCCAATTTGCCAATAGTGTTATTGTGAACTCGCATTAATGTGAACGCGCTACAGCAGAATGCTGTACTTTTTTGTCAAAAACTTTACCTAGAAATTCCTGGCTTAACCAAAATACCTACTCAGGTTATAACTAATGGTAACAGACATGAACGTTGTGATTAACAATATTTTTCAATATCTTAAGGAGTGTAGATAGTCCCACTGAGTTTTAGGTTGAAACTTGTTAGAAAGCAATGACTTTTGACCCTTACAACAAAGTTGGGTGTAAAGTTGGTGATGATGAGATTTGGCAGGTCTTAATCTGAGCTCCATCATAGATCAGAATGGGAGAGGGGCCTGTGAGAAAGGTGGGGTCTTCAGGAGGGAGGGTTGGTGGGGACAAAGGTAAGCAATCAGTGGAATTGTCCTGAAAGGGAAGAGTATTTTATGTATCTAGGAAAAATAGTCCAGGGTCTCTTTGGATCAAAGCTCTGTTTGTGGATCACAGAGTTTTTCATTTCATTCATTGGTGGACCCTCGCAGACAAGGATGACTCTCTTCCACTCTCAGGGTGAGTCATTAGGTGGCTGTATAGACCCATTTGGCTGCCACAGGCTCCATTACACTTGAGACAGGTGGTGGTCATGAGAAGGAGTGAATGTGGCAGCACACTTTGACACTGTTTTCACCTGGCTTCCAAATGCAAGTCTCAAGGTGCTCAACACCTTCCCAGATGCTCCGCCTCCACTTGGGACCGTCTTGCACCAGTGATTCCCAAGCATCTGTGGGAATGCTACACTTCACTAAGTGAGGCCTTGAGGGTATCCCTGAACCACCATTTCTGTCCACCTGGGGCTGACCTGCCATTTCAGAGCTGAGAGTAGAGCACATACTTGGGAAGTCTACACAGACGACAACACTGCTGAATACCTGCTACAGTTAGCTGGAGTATGTTTGGCTAAGCTCCTTCCTGAGGAACTGAGTTTCAGAATTGTACTTTTTAAAGCAGTATAGAAACCCCAGCTTCCATACTTAAGGAACCTCACCCTTTTTCTCAACTGTCCATCGGCAAGGTATCTGGTATATTTTGAGTGTGGTGGTTTGTGACATAAAACTCAGAAGTTCAGTTCTGATTTTATACCAAAGGAATAAAAGACTGAGTAGAATTTTGCTCCCTCTGTGATTAAAATTATAGCTAATTTTCACCACCCAGATAGTTGCTAAATGCACCATGCTATGTGAGACGCAAGTGTGTGGAACAGGAAAGTTTCGGCTCAATTTCTATTTCCTATTCGTAGATTGATCAGAGCGAGAGTTATGGTTGTGAGAAATTGAGACTCTTGGGTAAGAAAGGTAGACATTTCCTTCCCCTAAATCTTTTCCTATGAGTGAGTACATTTGGGTGAACATTGGGAATGGATAGGAACATTACATGAGGCCATTCCAAACAGATCCTCACAATTCTTGCAGCTAATTGGGGAGGCTTAAAATGGCCATTGGCCAGTTGTACAGACACTGTAGTGTACTGTGCAATCTACAGTGAAACGATATTCCAGCACGTATCACCTCTTGTAGGGTTGGCTTCTGTACTGCCATTATAAATCGTAGAATCCCTACAGTGTGGAAGAAGGTCATTTGGCCCATCAAATTCACACCAACCCTCCAAAGAACATGCCACCAATCACCGTAACCCTGCATTTCCCATGACTAACCCACCTTGCCTGCGCACCCCTGGACACAAGGGGCAATTTCCCATGGTCAATCCATCTAACCTACACATCGTTGGACTGTGGGAGGAAACTGGAGCACCTGGAGGAAACCCACACAGACCAACGATCAAGGGTGGAAACGAGCCCGGGTCCCTGGTGATGCTAGACAGCCATGTTAGCCATTGAGCCATTGCACCAACCTGATTCCTGATTTCTGATTCCTGAACTGGCTGAATTATTTCGCCAGTTTGTTAACTGGTATTCCTTTAGTGAGGACTGATTTCTAAACTCCTGTTGCACAAAATGTGTTTCAGGTGTGACTCAGTCCTCATTGGGGGATTGTAGTTTTACTGGCTGGTTACAGCTTGTGTGTTACTCTTTTCTCTTTCACTTTTGAGAAAAGGACAATGTTGATTTTGTGGCTGGGTTTAGCCCTTAGACTCTAGTTTTTTTTTGTTTTTTGTATGCGTCTTCGCTTTTGTTTTGGTGTTTGGACCAAGCCCTTGTGAGAAACTACAACTTTCCAGAAGAGCTGTTTCTGTGGGTAGGCCTGACCCTTGGCCTAGGCCTCTGCAAAGACTGAACACCTGTGTGTGTGCTGAGAGGTGAATACTTGCTGTATCCAGGAGTTTGGGAGAAGACCTTGCCTTCAGGAGTGGACCAAACCCTGTGAGTTAACTGCACCTTTACAATGTACTATGTTCCTGTGAGTTAACTGCACCTTTACAATGTACTATGTTCCTGTGAGTTAACAGCACCTTTACAATGTACTATGTTCCTGTGAGTTAACTGCACCTTTACAATGTACTATGTTCCTGTGAGTTAACAGCACCTTTACAATGTACTATGTTCCTGTGAGTTAACTGCATCTTTACAATGTACTATGTTCCTGTGAGTTAACAGCACCTTTACAATGTACTATGTTCCTGTGAGTTAACTGCACCTTTACAATGTACTATGTTCCTGTGAGTTAACAGCACCTTTACAATGTACTATGTTCCTGTGAGTTAGCAGCACCTTTACAATGTACTATGTTCCTGTGAGTTAACAGCACCTTTACAATGTACTATGTTCCTGTGAGTTAACAGCACCTTTACAATGTACTATGTTCCTGTGAGTTAGCAGCACCTTTACAATGTACTATGTTCCTGTGAGTTAACAGCACCTTTACAATGTACTATGTTCCTGTGAGTTAACAGCTCCTTTACAATGTACTATGTTCCTGTGAGTTAACAGCACCTTTACAATGTACTATGTTCCTGTGAGTTAACTGCACCTTTACAATGTACTATGTTCCTGTGAGTTAACAGCACCTTTACAATGTACTATGTTCCTGTGAGTTAACTGCACCTTTACAGTGTACTATGTTCCTGTGAGTGGGCCTGGTTCTCCAAGGATGGGCCAGGACTCCATGGAGATGGAATATCTGTGTGCTGTGGGGTTGTGCATCTGCTGCCTTCAGGAGTGGACTCTGTCCTCGGTTGTGGACTCTGTTTTTAGCAACGAACTCTGCTGTTTGGAGTGGACCCCATTTCTGACAATGCACTTTGTATACTGGAGTGGACTCTGTTCCTGGGAATGGACTCTACATTTTGAAGAAAACTGTTTAAGGTAATGGATTCTGTGTGTACCAGAAAGGACTCTGTTGGCTGATAATTGATTCTGTCATGTGGTTTGTTGGGGTTATCACCTGCACTGTCTTGTGTGTCCCTGGGTCTAGCAGGCCTTACTGTGAACTGGGAGGCTCGTAGGTCATCCTGAAAGCTGCCACCCTGAGAGCTGGAGGGTGGGTAGACCATCCTGTGAACCCGAAGGTTGGTAGACTATCACGAAAGCTGGAGGAGGGGTAGGCCACCCCAATAACCATAAGGTGGGTAGGCCATTCTAGCGCTGTCATTCCGAGAAGGGGTGATCGGGACGGGCTGTCCCAGAGGTGGTCGGAAGGTGTGTCAGAACAGCCGAGAGCCAGAAGTCGCATAGGGGCAGGCTGAGTACCGGAAGGCTTGTGGGCTGCCCTGCACGCTTTCCTTCCAGGGGAAGGGACGGGCTGTCCCAGAGGTGGTTGGAAGGTGTGTCAAGGTAGTTCCATGGGGCAGATGGCACATCAGGGTGGGTAAGAGCCCAATGGTATGTAGGGGCAGACAAAGAGCCAGAAGGTGGGTAGGCCGTCCTCAGCGCTGTCACCCTGGGCGGGTACCAGGGCGGGCTGTCCTAGAGGTGGTCAGAAGGTGCTGAGGGTGGTTAGTGAAGCCGGAAGGTGGGGAGGCCATCCTGAACGCAGTCACCCCAGGCAGGTTCCAGGGCGGGCTGTCCTAGAGGTGGTCGGAAGGTGCTGAGGGTGGTTAACGAAGCCGGAAGGTGAGTAGGCCATCCTGACCGCAGTCACCCCGGGCAGGTACCGGGGCGGGCTGTCCTAGAGGTGGTCGAAAGGTGTGTCAGGGCAGACCGAGACCCAGAAGGTACATAGGGGTGGGCTGCCTTAGAGTGGTCAGAAGGTGGGAGGGACGGGAGGGCTTTGTGGGGGTCTGTATTGTATGCACTATTTCTTATATAATTGGTCTGTCTTATATGTACAACTGTCATTATTACTGTTTGTAATAATTGAAACTGGGATTTGAGGTTTCTAATTTCCCAAAAACTGGTTAAACGGTAGGGTTTGGGGCCTGGTGTTGCTGCTCCTCTCCCTTGTAAAATTGCTGTTTCTCTGTATACAACTTAACTGTGCCTTGTTTAATAAATTTTTTTAAAAACGGGGATAAATAAACCAGGGGATTAGTATTGCCCTTTGTTGAGAAGGGCACTGCTTGTCACTGGTCACTCTGGTGTCTCCTTTCTTCCTGGTGGTGGAATATAAATAAAGATTTAGACACTTATTCTTCACCGTGTCCGACACCTGCACACACACAACATGGGTGCTGGGGAAAAATAAGCACTACCTCTAGTGAAAAAAGGAAAATAAAATAAAAGAGGAGATTCAAAATCTGTCTACTGTGCACAAGTAAATAAACGGTGACTTGGGATGCTGTTGTCTGTGCAGTTATTTCAGTCAGCAGAGACAAGTTGGACCAAAGGGTTTGCTTTCACACTGTACATCTCTATGATTCTTCAGACAAACTGGCGTAATGTCCAACCTCACCACCGTGCCAGACTGCTGTTCTTTCTCATTGCTTGAACCCAGTTTTGAACACAGCCAAAATCTCCTCCTCGCCACCTAACAAGTTGAACAAATAATCAGCCCCACGTGGAACTGCCAACCCTCCAGGATTGGTCTGGAAACTGCAGGAATGGATCAATCTCCAGAACCACGCTGTGTGCAACCCTGAAGAACACACCCTCTCCCAAATTTAGTGGTCAGCACTGCTGCCTCCCAGTGCCAGGGATCTGGGTTCGAACCCAGCCTTGGGTGACTGTCCGTGTGGAGTTTGTATATTCTCACTGTTTCTGCGCGGGTTTCCTCTGGGTGCTCCAGTTTCCTCCCACAGCCCAAAGACATGCAGGTTAGGCAGATTGGCTATGCTTAAATTGCTTAAAGTGTCCAGGAATGTCGAGGTTAGGTGGGTTAGCCATGGGAAATGCAGGGTTATAGGGATTGTTTGGGGACAGTAGATCTGGATGGGATGCTCTTTGGAGGGTTGGTGTAGACTCAATGGGCTGAGTGACGTGCTTCCACTCTGTAGGGATGCCATGTTTCAAAAAACTATTTCAACCGGCAGAAGTGTTAAGAAGCAGAAGATCCAGATTGAAGATAATTGGCATAAAAAACAGATGATACGAAGAACTATTTTATGCAGCAAGTTGTTATGACCTGGAATTATTGGTCAGAAGGTGTTGTGATTGCCAACTGAAAAGTAACTTTCAGAAGGAATTGGCTAAATGCTTCAAAATGCAAAGTCTGAAGGGCAGGAACGAGCAGGGGAGTGGGACTGATTGGATGACTCTCACTAAGAGCTGGCATATGCTTGATGGACTGAGTGGCCTCCTGTCATTTTTTTTGTGAGGAGACAGCATGGAGATGTTTTTATTTGCCCTGTTTGTACTGCAGACTGGAAATGGAAGAAAGCATTAACATTATATAATATGCAAATAGAGAAATTTCTACTGATGCAATAGAAATGCTCCCCTTGAGAGTGTGAGGTAAGGTACATTGTTGGAGAGGAGTAGCGAGAGCCATTCCTGAGTGCAAAAGTTTGTCACTTTGCATGCCAAAAATAAAACAAAATGATATGCATTTTTAAACCTGTATTTATGGATGAGGTATTTTGCCTTGAATCAGTTTGGCCCTTTGAACACTGAATTTAATTTGTATGTATGTGCACAACTACCTTCATCTAAGCAACCGAAGGAAATGACACTCACTTAAATTCCTTTGCAAGAATAGATTTTGGAAATTATTCAAAGTGCAATCAAGTGTTATGAGAACTGGACCCTGACACCTAAATGATAGAGAAAATTGAAAATCTATCAGGTTGGTCTTTACTAAAAGCTCTCTGTTACCCTCCGGTATGAGTACTGTTCTTGCCAGCTACTGGGTTGTAAAAAAGGCTATGAAGTTATTCCATCTTTTGTAAATCTAGTTTTCCTCCTTCCTTGTTAAGCAATGCCTTAACTTTAAAATTTTCACCTTTGTTTCTAAGTCCTCCCGTAGCCTTGTCTTTCATCTCTCTGATCTTCCCCCAAATTCACACTTCTTCAATGGGCTTCTTGCACTTGCCCTTTACGGAGACCCATGAAAGCATCGCTCCCTCCCTGAATATCCACAAGATAAAAGTTTTCCACCAACCTGGCCTGCCAATGTGGAACAAATCCCTGATCATCAAGGTCCATAGGGAGGCCCTAGAGAATGTTGACCACTTCCAATATCTTGGGAGGGTCCTGTCAGCCAAAGCAGCTATTGATAAAGAGATCCATCATCACTCCAAGGGTGCATGCGCTGCCTTTGGCCACCTGAAGAAAAGGATGTTTGTGGGCAACAATATCAGATCGGACACCAACATCATGGTATACAGAGCTGCGGTGGTTCCTGCCCTCCTGTATGTCTCTGAGACGTGGACTGTCTTTAGCAGGTGCCTCAAGGCACTGGAGCAGTCCCACCAATGCTGCCTGCACAAGATCCTGTGAATCTGCTGGGAAAACAGACACAGTAACACCAACATCCTTGACCAATATCTCCAGCACTGAGGCACTGACCACCCTTGATCAGCTAAGATGGGCAGGGCACGTCATCCGCATGAGACTACCCAAGGAGATGCTCTACACCCAGCTTCAGGGATACCCTCAATGCCTAGCTGGTGAAGTGCGGCATTCACACACACCTGAGAATCACTGGCCCAAGATTGTCCAGAGTGGAGGAGCATCCAGGGAGGCATCGAGCACCTCAAGGCTTGCTGTCGGGTAAAAGCAGAAGCCAGGCACAAACAGTGTGAGGATCGCATTACCTCACCAACACCCCGTTCACCCTTTCCCGTGACCACCTTCTCATGTATGACAGAACCTACGGTAGCTGCATTGGTCTACACAGCTACCTGTGGATTCACCCTGAGAGTTGAAGAGAGTCTTTCTCATCTGCAAGGGACCACCAACAAGTGTGAATGTGTTTTTCCAATTGTGATTACCCCAATATGACTTCATTTTTGAGGTTCTAAACCTCAGGAATTCTCACCCTACAATCTCTCTGCCTTTTGATTTCACTTTCCTCCTTTAAGACACTTATTAAAATTATCTCTTTGATTAGGCTTTTGTTCATCTGATCTAACTCATGGTCATATATCACTCATGGTCATACTTAATTTATTTTGCTCCTGTGACATGTCTTGGGACATTTCATTGCATTAAAAGTACCGTATAAATATAAGTAGTTGTTATTGTAGTACAGTTCCACAAGCTGTGGAATATATCCAGTATTCAAACCAGCCAAAACATAGTGTCCACAAACTGTTTATTTGTAAAAGCCCACTGCTGCCAACCAGGATCACCTAACATCCACATACTTGCATGCTTTATGGGAAGTGACCGTGTGTAGATCACCTGTGCTTTTCTGCCCTCTGCTTATCTCAGGGACACGAGCACCCAGTGATTATGCTCACACAAACAAGTGACACTTGACTCAACATCAGTCCTGGAACACTGCACACCTGTGCAGATAAAATGGCTCATTGGGCTATTGAAGGAGCTGACTGTAAAAGCTGTCTCAGTAACTGGATAGCTGGATGGAACAGTGCATAGAAAGCATGTCCCTCTACCTCTCACAGGGGCAGATGCTGATGGGGTTATAACATTGATGCAAACTGCTATTGCTGCCTGTTGTAAAATATTAACCACACAACTGTAGGACGCACCAGTTTATGATTCTGAATAAATCAAAAGAGAGAATTCGCTTCAAATAGTCTGTGATTTTAAAACTTAGTATTTTTGTGGAGTATACCATATATTTTCCTCCTGTTGTCACTGATTCTAAGATAATTTGAGGTTAGTAAAACTTTACTTAATAACTTTAATAACAAATTGTAATCTTGTTCCAGTTTTCCTTTTGTACATTCTTTTACGCTCCTCAAAGAATTGGCTTCAGGGCAGCTGAGGAGCTGGATGTGATAAACAAGAGTCTTTCATTATGTTGCGTCACAGGTGCCACAGCATAACTGGGAGGATCAAAAGAGCTGAAATGAATTTTTCTGCATTAACAACATTTCAAAAAATGCAAACCAGTAATTTACTGGCAATAACAAGCTGAAATGTGTGTGTTTATCTAGGTTTAAACATGCCTTTGTGCCTACTGCCAAAATAGACAATGTGTTATTGTCACGTTCGTTTTGGAGCAGTTTGCAGCTTTTACTGTGAATTCGAAGCCATGTTCAGTCAGGAGTCAGTCTCCTGGAATAGGGAACAGAAAGTTCACCTGCAATTGTTCCACATCCAGCAGCCACTGCCACATGATGCCAGCATGTGGGCATTCAATGAGGACATGATAGAACTCAGCTTTGATGTCTTTTGAAATTTAGAGAAAAAAAATCACTTCCCAGATATCAGATAGTGCTTTATGACGAGTGAAGTACTTTTTGAAGTAGATTCCCTGGTGTAAACACAGCAGCTAATTTGCACCCAGCCAACTCCCACAAACAGCAATGTGATCATGACCATTTAATCTGTTTATCCTGTGATGGTTCATAAATGTTGGCCAGCACACACCAGGGAGAATTCCCCTGTTCTTCTGCAAGACAGCACTGTGGGATCTTTTGCATCTACCCAAGAAGGCAGCTGGGGCTTTGGCTTAACATCTTATCTGAAAGACAGCACCTCCAACAATGCCGTGCTTCCTCAGTGCTGCACTGGAGTGCCTTTGATTTCTCCTGCTTAAGCCCTGGAATGGAATTGAAAGCAGGGTGTTATGCTTCAGAAGACAAGCATGTTACCAACTGAGTAACACGTTCAAAATGAGTTAATGCACATGAGAGAATTGCTGCATAGATAGGGATATATCCCACTAGTCTAAAAGAAAATGGATGGAGATTGTAACTGAGAGGAAAAAATAAGTGAATTCCACTACGATCCAGATGTGCAGAGACCAGAGAAAAAGGAATGGAAATGAGTTTGCTTTTTGATGCTTGCATGATGTGCATTATTACAACAGACATTGATGGAAATGTGCGTTAATCCATCAGCGAAGTATTTTAGAGGGTATTGTGAAGTAATACTGAAGTATTTCATTGTTATCACAATAGTGAGCATAGCCGAAATCAACCTCATGTGTTTGTACACTGTATTGTTTTGTACACAAAACAGCACAGGCATGTTGTAATTATACCCAGTGGAAAACTTTAATTAAAAATAAAGTCAGCAAAAAAAAACATGGCAGTAATTATTCCTCATTGCTTAATTACTCATCTCAAAGTCATTTTACTTATTTTACCTGAGTTCCTTTCACTGAATTACACACCCAATCTTGTTGCAACTCTTATAAGCCACTGGACTTTGAACTTGACTTGATTATCTTGAACTTATTATATGGATACACTTAGTTTTTAATATTATACTCTGGCTCACAAAGATGAAAAATTGTGGTCTATTCATTTTTTTTGAAGATTATTTTCTTCCTGGTCTGAAATTGCTAGTGAAATGTCCATTATCCCCTGAGATCTCTGTGCTCCTTCAATCTGGCCTCTTTGCGTAGTGTCAGATTTCATTGGGTCACCTTTGGTGCCTGTATCTTGAACTGGATCATCCTAAATTCTGGAAATTCACCTCCTCCCCCACTCTGCCAAAACCTCTGTCTCCTGCTGCTAGTCACCCTTAAAACATACCTGTTCTAAAATATTTTGACCTTCCCTACTATCTCTTTTGTGTGGCTCAGTGTTCACATTAAGGCCTGGCAAAGCGTCTTGCCGTGTTTTCTAGTATGTTAGAGGTGTTATATAAATTCAAGTTGTTGTCAACTTAACTGATGTCAAATGGGACTGCAGTATAAGTGCTGCAGATAACCTCCAATGCCTGGGAGTTTATGCTGAGATCTGCTTCCTCATGTGGTGGCTCCTTCCATCACCTAGGAGAAAGTGAGGACTGTAGATGCTGGAGATCAGAGCTGAAAATGTGTTGCAGGAAAAGCGCAGCAGGTCAAGCAGCATCCAAGGAACAGGAGAATCGACATTTCGGGCATGAGCCCTTCTTCAGGAAGAAGGGCTTATGCCCGAAACGTCGATTCTCCTGTTCCTTGGATGCTGCCTGACCTGCTGCGCTTTTCCAGCAACACATTTTCAGCACCTTCCATTACCTACCCAACTGACCATTTTTCATAAATGGATGCATTGCTGATCTATTAAACCATAGGGGACCTTCACAACTGAACCAGACCATATCCCTAATTTACCCTCAATACATGCACACTTCCTAGCAGGGATATTTATTCAGGAGCAGGAACCAGCGCTGATTTTCCCACTTTCCTTCCTTTGAGGGCACTGGGACCAATTGGAGCATCTCATTGCAACCCTGAGATTAGCTGGCTCAGCACAGCCCAGGAATCATACATGAGAGGGGCTATACCACTCTGTTTCAGTACTACACTTTGCAATGACTACTAAGTGAGCAATCAGGAAGGGACCTATTTTTATAGTCGTGGTATTCCTGTCTAACTACATTACCTTCTATGTTCAACTTGTGATCTGTGCTGAGTCAACCCAGCTGAGCCAGGAGAGTAATGGTAATGCTACAACTGGGCTCAGTGACTTAGGGTTCAGATGATGAAAAAGGTCGCTCAAATTTCCCCTGCTGAGCACTCTCCAGTGACTCCTGCTACTAATTGCATTTGTTTAGATGTCAGGTGAAGGCAGAAGAAGGCTAGAACTGATGCTGATGATTGACTCCTGACACAGGCTGTCTATTCTCAGAAATGAAAATGTGTCTGCTTGAATAAAATTCAAGAGAGTACCTTCGATGTACGATGTTTAGCCCAGTATGAAGCTGAAACCTTCAAGGAAAGAGAAAGAAAATGAATGTATTGTGAATTGCTGATATCCGAACTCATTTGGAATATTCAGTCTCAAACACTTGTAAGTTTGTTTGCTGACAGTAGCAGAACCAGCCTATAACGGGCAACAAAGGAGTTACTGTCTCTTGTTCTAATAAGTCATCTACAATGATTTCATGTCTTAATTTAGAGGCAGAAAGAACAGAGATACTCATCAGGTCAGTGAATAATCAAACAAATCAATTTTGGCAAACATGATAAAACCCAAACAAGAACTCATTAACAACGTGCTTTCACTGATGGTAAACAAATTTATTTACAGCTGAGTGCTGCTAAAGAAAGGCTCACAGATTCAGCACAGAGTAGATTGTCTGGACCCGCACATCGCTTTAAATGTCATCAAACAGGAATCATTTAGCCCTGTAATGTGTATATATTACTGTACACATATATAATTCAACAGAACGCTTCCAGACCTTCCTCAATGCCTTCACTGGTAGAAATTGTGTGTCACTGAACTGTAGGTCCCCTCTCTGTAGGTCCCCAGCCTCCGCTAAGTTAGTTAATTTCTCCCACAGCAACAGATAGGAGATTCTACCATTATGGTCAGCGCTTCTGAACTTGGGATTGAAAAAAATGGGTCAGGGTCCCCACTCCTAATTGCTATCCAGTGACCTGCCAAAATGTGCAATTGTGTGGCTGTTGAGTGAGCACAGGATAATACTCAGCTGTGATACCCACCCCAAGCACATCAGTCAAATCACTTGCTGGCATTTATTGAGTGGCCACCCACATAGAAACTAGACACATGGGGGTTGGGAGAGTAACACAGTGGAGTCAGAAAGTTATTCCATGCTGAAATGTTGTTTTATCTAATACCCACATGTACGCAGTTTTCAGGAGTCATACAGTCACGGAGATGTACAGCACAGAAACAGACCCTTCGGGGCAACTAATCCATGACGACCACATATCTCAAATTCATCTAGTCCCATTTGCCAGCATTTCAGCTCATATTCCTCTAAATTCTTCCCATTCATATACCCATCCAGATGCCTTTTAAATGTTGTAATTGTACTAGCCTCCACCACTTCCTCTGGCAGCTCATTCCATACACGCACCTTAGGTCCCTTTTATATCTTTCCCTTATCACCTTAAACCTATGCCCTCCAGTTTTGGACTCCCGTACCATGGGGAAAAGATCTTGTCAATTCACCTTATCCATGTCCCTCATGATTTTATAAACCTCTATAAGGTCAGCCCTCAACCTCCCACACTGCAGGGAAATCAACCCTAGTCTGTTCAACCTCATCCTACAGCTCAAATCCTCCAAACCTAGCACCCTGTCTGCGTGAGTTTCCTCCAGGTGCTCCGGTTTCCTCCCACAGTCCAAAGATGTGCAGGTCAGGTGAATTGGCCATGCTAAATTGCCCGTAGTGTTAGGTGCATTAGTCGGAGGGGAAATGGGTCTGGTTGGGTTACTCTTTGGAGGGTCGGTGTGGACTGGTTGGGCCGAAGGGCCTGTTTCCACACTGTAGGGAATCTAAATCTAAAAAAAATCCTTGTAAATCTTTTTGAACCCTTTCAAGTTTCACAACATCCTTCTGACAGGAAGGAGACCAGAACTGAACACAGTATTCCAAAAGTGGCCTAACCACTGCATCAGTACCTCCCAACTCCATTGGATGGAGTTCAGAAGCAGGTCCTCTGATTGTTCTTGTCCCTTCCTAGTTCAAGGTACTGAGCCCAATTCGATCATCTCTATCTCTGCCCAAGTTCAAAGGAGTTAGCTCACTATTTGTTCTCTTTATCCTGTAGACCATTGGAAATTTAATGTTATGGAGCTCTCACTCAGCAATACAGATTTATTGTGATGAATTGAAGCTCTGTGTTGTTTCAAATCATAGGAATCTATTATTTCATATTTTCTTGTGCAATCTTGTAGCCACTTTGTCTACTTTAATTATTACTTGGTGGAAGTAGGCTATCCATAATGTATAATAACATTCCCTGCTGTGTACCTTGAAGTGGCTCATCAGATTGAAATTGTTTGGCCAGACAACTCAGATTTGTCTTGTGTGTGAATTTGGTCAAAGAACAAGTAAAGCAGAATCATTAACTGTGATTATCTGTCCCAACAGAGGAGGCCTGTTTACCACTCAGCTCTGCTTTCTCATTGAAAGTGGGTCAGTGTGGTGCTGAGGCCAGTACCCAAGCAACTGCTTTAACACCAGCAAGAAACCAATTTGATCAACTGATCTGAAATTGAAAGAAATGCTTACAATCGGTCATCTTTTGTTATCAATCGACCTTCAAACAAGTTTAGAAGCAGCTACCCATCTGATACAAGATTGTTAGCAAGAGAGGTAGGAATGAGATGAGGAGAGTTTGTCAGAGAGTTGTTAGGATTTGGAACGCACTCCCTGAGAGCATGGTGAAGATTGCATTGGGAGGATCAAAAGAGAGCTGGATATATAGAGTCATAGAGATATATAGCATGGAAACAGACCCTTCAGTCCAACCTGTCCATGCCGACCAAAGACAAAAGATGACCCATTAGTGGGCGGCACGGTGGCACAGTGGTTAGCAGTGCTGCCTCACAGTGCCAGAGATCCGGGTCAATTCCCGAATCAGGCAACTGACTGTGTGGAGTTTGCACGTTCTCCCCATGTCTGCGTGGGTTTCCTCCCACAGTCACAAAGATGTGCAGGTCAGGTGAATTGGCCATGCTAAATTGCCCTAGTGTTAGATAAGGAGTAAATGTAGAGGTATGGGTGGGTTGTGCTTCAGCGGGTCAGTGTGGACTTGTTGGGCCGAAAGGCCTGTTTCCACACTGTAAGTAATCTACCCTATATAAACATCGGCCCATTTGCCAGCATTTGGCCAATGACCCTCTAAACCTTTCCTGTTCATATGCTGATCTAGATGCCTTGTAAATGTCATCATTAATATAGTTGCCTTTTAGATGGCCATGGCTGGGGAATGGGATTAGCTGGGTAGCTCTTTTGGAGCTGAAAATGTGTTGCTGGAAAAGCGCAGCAGGTCAGGCAGTATCCAAGGAACATGAAATTCGACGTTTCGGACATAAGCCCTTCTTCAGGAACTTCCTGAAGAAGGGCTTATGTCCGAAACATCGAATTTCCTGTTCCTTGGATGCTGCCTAAGCTGCTGCACTTTTCCAGCAACACATTTTCAGCTCTGATCTCCAGCATCTGCAGACCTCACTTTCTCCTAGCTCTTTTGGAGCCGGAATAGACACAATGAGTCGAATGGATTTCTTCTCTACTGTAAAGTTCTACAATTCTATAAATGAACTTCTTCAGTGAATTTCCACTTTAACAAGGAGATGATGAAGTGGACTCAGCAGAGCACTCCATGAATTTCTGAGCTCGTGAATGTATTTTGCATCATTGGTGTTAGCACACAATAGAGGTACAACCCTAAAAGTGACCAGATTGTGAAACATCATGTAAGCTTATTTCTTCATCAACTTGGTTTCTTGTATAAAGCCTGAGATTTATGATTTATCAGAGTGCTCTTTTGTCTATTACTCTGGTGAGTTTATTAAAAGAATAAGGAGTTTGTTGTTTATCCTGCGCTAGCTACATTATCAGATATTTTGTGCATAAGGTCATGCTTTGGTTCATGGCGAGTGAGCATTTGTTTGTAACACATGTAATGATTCAGCAAATGCTTGCTGGGTCCGTTATTTGTCTGGAGGCAGTGTACATAGTTTTCATATTGTTATCATCAGCCAGTAGAACCTGAATTATTATAAAACTTTCCAGTTATTTATGTTACTCTGCATATCGATGGTATGTTTATACCTTTCTGTCATTAATGTATCCTGAATTCAGTCACGCAACTATTTATTTTGAGAAATCTTTTAGTGAGGATGCTAACATTTTACCCACCTTGCTTGAAGCTGGGATGTAGTTCTTGAGTTACCAAGTCCATATATGTCTAATTGTTGATTCCACATGACTGAACACTGCCAGATGTTGGTAGAGGTGGGTTGTGGAGAGGCAGGTGTGAAGTCTTAGATGGAAAATCTGTAAAGTTGAAGTTTCCCTGTATCCACAACTTATGGCTATTTCATTTGACAGGACCCTCTGATTGACAGATTGTGCTACCAGGTAGCTGGTATTGGTGGTAGTTGGTTGGGAGGTGTTGTTGGTAGCGGTGGTGATGGTATTGGCTGACCATGTGGTCCACAGGCAGCACAGGAGGGGTTCTGATCACTGTGGGGCCTGCAGGCGGACAAAGAGGAAGGTCTGATTGCTGACTGCAGAAAGGATCTGATGTGGGAGGAGGAAGTGAGTGCGATGCAAAGGAGGACCTGGCCCACAAGGGGTTTTGCAAAGGCATTGATCTTCTCCTGGAAGCTGTTCCTGCCTCCCTTGAGCAATGAGTTTGCTGAGGCCTGGGAAATCCTGTTGCTAGAACTAAGTGCAGTGAACACCTCACTAAAATATTTAAATAGCCAACCCATCTTCTGAGAGCTGCTTCTTGTCTCACCTGCATTAAACCCAGAAATGGACAAGTTGAGGTCAAGTAATTGAAATTATAACATTTCGCCTGACCCCCCCCAACACAAATTGGGAATTTAAATGATCATTAAACTGAACCCTAATGACCTTTCCTCATTGTTGTTGTTTTCTATTCTTGCAAGTTTCACAAATGTGCATGTACTAGCACGTGTCACTAGATAAAAATCAGAAGCAGATTACTTGGAAGTAGATAGATAACAACAATATACATTTATATAGCACTTTTAATATGTGGACTGCAGCGGTTCAAGGAGGCATCTCTCTGTCACCTTCTCAGGGGACGCTAGAGACAGGCAATAAATGCTGGGCTAAGCCAGCAATGCCTACATTCAAGGAATGAATTTGAGAAATGTAAAATAGTTACAAAGGTATGATTGGATAAAAATGCAGAGGAGTGTGAACCAAAGAAAAAAAAATTCATATTCTATTGATGAAAACATTGGTTTAAAAAGGATTTAAAGCAGACAGGAAAGGAAAAACAGATAAATATAATTGAAGCAACTGGCATTCATAGAATCCCTACAGTGTGGATGCAGATCATTTGTTCCATTGAGTCCACACTAACCCTCCAAAGAGATTCCCACCCAGATTCAGCTCCCTACTCTATCCCTGTAAGCCTGCATTTCCCATGGCTAATCCACCTAACCTATGGATCCCTGGACACTATGGGTATTTTAGCATGGTCAATCCACCTGCACATCTTTGTGGGAGGAAACCCAAGCAGATATGGGGAAAACATGCAAACTCCACACAATCACCTGAGGCGAGGGACCAACAGATCCATATCTGAAATGGTTCAAAGGGGAGACAGGAACATTGGCTGGGAGTAGGCAATTCAGCCCCTTGAGCCTGCTCCACCATTCAATACGACCAGAGCTGATCTCATCCTGACCTCAAATCCACCATCCTGCCCACTTTCCATAATCCTTCAATCCATTACTAATTAATAATCTGTCTATCTTCTCCTCAAAATTGACTTGAGATCTTGGCATCCACTGCACTCTGACTTCCATAGATTCACAACCCCTTTGAAATAAATAATTCCTCTTCATCTCCATTTTAAATCTGCTACCCACGACCTCTTAAAGGATCTACCTATCCCCCAGTTTCTCCACATCCAAACATCTTCATGTTCATCCTTTACAGCAACCAAGATCAAATTTGGCTTTCTTTGTTATTCTCCAGGACTCGGCTTGAGATCAATCTTGTTGTGTTTTATTGAACTCTTATGGTATGATTCAGCTGTGTTGTAAAGTGGTTTTTTTCAGAATTGTTCTTAAATCCCTGAAGATTTTTTTTGTACCTCTCCATTAGGTTTCTGAGAGAACATAAATAATTTGATTGTTTGCTGCACAGAGTTCTTCAACTGCCGCGAGCAACAGGTATCCTTGAGTAAATGTTGCTCTAGTTTGCATTGGTGTCAATCTCATTGTGTGTCTAAAGACTCTCCAAAGGTGAAGTTGAGCTGTCTGGATCAGACTCAGCTGTGATAACTGTTTCTGAATAGCCTGCTGATCCTCACTGTCTACACTCACGTATGTAAAGTGAAAAACTGCATCTTCTTTTATTTCAAAAACATACCCTATTCATAAAAAAGCTTTGTACATATACATTATCACAAATGCAGATGGGTTTTGTACAATTGCATTTCAAGTAAACAAACCATTGGACTTGACTAACGGAGTGCCTCAGGGGTCAGTGCTGTTTGTTATCTATGTCAATAATTTGGATGGGAATGTACAAGGCATGATTAGTAAGTTTGCAGATGACACTAAAATAGGAAGTATTGTGGACAGTGAGGAAGGTCATCAGAAATGGCAGCCAGGATATTGATCAGCTGGAGAAGTGGGCTGGGAAATGGCAAATGGAGTTTAATATAGATAGGTGTGGGGTGTTGGATTTTGGAAAGTCAAATCAAGGCAGGAATGGTAGGGCCTCAAGAAGTGTAGTGGAGCAGAGGGACCTTGGAGTTCAGGTGCATGGTTCTCCGAAAGTGGAGTCACAGGTAGATAGGGTGGTGAAGAAGGCTTTTGGCAGGTGGGATTTGTTTTCTTGCTCCATTCTCTTTTATATCTGCTGGGTGTTCACCTTCTTTTTGAACTGCTACAAGACAATTGTGTGGCTTGCTTGATCACTTCAGAAGGTGGTGAAACTACCTTTAGTATTGAACTGGAAAACTTGCAGGGCTGTAGGTTTCCCTCCTTAAAGGACGTGAATGTAACAGTGGAGGAATGAAGATGGCTGGAGCTTTTGGAATAGTGAGTAAGGCAGGAGACCTGATGGATTTTTAACTTCTCTGATCCAATGGCACTGAGACTGCTAGTAATAATCATTATTAGCTTCGGAAAAGAAGTGGATTGGAAGGAAGCTGTTAAAGAGAGTAAGTATGTTGGATAATGTTAAAGAGGAAATTTCTTGATGTGAGGATGAGGGCAGTTGGAGAAGCAGCTAGAGCAAGATGAACGAGGAGTGCACGAGAGGCTAGAATTTAAAGAACACGGAATCATAAAGTTTTATAGAACTGTGAAAAGAACAAAGACTTAAAGTAATCTAAAGACAGATCAACGTATATTAGCAAGGACAGAGATTGGGGCAGGACTGGCTTTGCAGCAGTTTTGAATGAGCTGAGGTTTATGGAAGGTGGACGATTAGAGGCCAGTTAGGTGGGCATTTTGAGTCTGAGACACATCCTCCTATTCTATGAATTTTAGATCATGTTTTGTACTTACCATTTTGTTCAACTTAGGAAAGCCCTTATTTGCAGGGGTCAGTGTCATAAATGTGGGCAAGCACAGCAGAGAAATCTCCAACTATTACAAATAATGAGACACTCCACAGAAGCCCAAAGCTGAGAACTGACCGTCACAAATTTATTGTCAGAGCAAAGCAGCTTTTACGTTCACAATGTTAAACCCATGCAGCATTATTTTGGAGAAGTGATCTTATCTAACTCCAAAGCACAATGAGAACCCCTCTTCCTAAAATGTTTGTTCTGCTTTGCATCTCTATCACATTAAGCATTGACATAAGACCTCAATACTATAACTACAGTATCAGTACAAAGAACTGCATCCTCTTGATGTCACACTTGCAGTATAAATTCAGCCTGCGTTTCCTTCACTATACTGTGTTCATTACCTTGGAGGGCAATGATAATGTGAAAACACAGTAATGGCATTTTGACATTAGCTGAAGTTAAGTTCAAAATTGTAGTACTGGATATTCAAAAGCACAGCTGTTGGAGTATATTGTGCTGAATAGAATTATATATTATATACTGCTGTCTCTTTGGCTTTAGACTTTGATTCATTGGCTCTCAAATAACACATGCTACCCTGTGTCAGGTTGTATGACATCTCATGGATATCAGTTGACTAATTCTATTTAATTTTGTCTTATAATTGTTTTATACACACATATTGTATCTTTTTCCCAAGTTTAGCACTGTAGCTAACCATTAAATGTATAAGCTTAACAAGTCTGCAAGAAATCTTATTTAAAAACTTGACAAATAATTTAAATTTTGAAATAATATTTACTTAAATTAAAATATAACAAAGTTTAATTAATAGTCTGGGTTCCAACCCCAAGGTTTGAGCTCTTCACCTTGGCTGATCCTCCAATAGGCTGATCCTTTGGATGAAACATTACAGTTGTCTTCCCAACCAGTGAAGTTTAGGACACATGGTATTGTTGAGAGAAAGGCAGGGAGTTTCCTGTATGAGCTGGGCATTATTCCTTGCTTAAGCAAAACAGGCAAAAATGCACTAAGTGGTCATTCATCTCATTTGTCCTGGGGAATACACCTCATGAAGTATGACTGCTTATGCTTATCAAAACAACCAATCCATATTCAAGATATCCTTAAGTGACTGGTTAAAGTGTCCTATAAATAGAAATCTTCGTCTTCTTCCTTTGCTGAAATATTTTTTTAAAATGTAACATTGACATTTAAAGCTGTATCTGAAAACTGAAAACCTAAGGCATAAATATTTTGTTTTATTCCATTTTATTCAGTGGAAACTAAGGAGAATGACATGAATTAGTGCAATATTTATAAACTAAAACCTTATTTGATCTTGATAAAGCAACTTATTTGAGTACATATAGACAAAACGATTATTTCAAGAGATTTGAAGGTTCACATAAAAGACTATATATTTGTAGGAGAAATATTTGTAAAAGACTATATATTTGTGAAGAACAGTATGCACTGGGTCACCCAGTGGGTTTACATCATGAGTAACCACCTTCCTAATCCGGGAAGCTAATGTTCACCCTGAATTAGCTAATCTCAAAGAGTAGGGAGTGTTGCAAATTTCACAGGACTTCCTGCCTTCCTGCTTCTGAATGCTATTCAAGGAGCCCCATTGGGAATATTTGAGTGTGAACATATTTAGACCCAATTTTAATGTTCCCTTCAGTTCAGTAACCTAACAACCCTCACTGGAAAAGAGCTTGAGGTACCCCATCCAGTAAAAACTGGCTGGTTTTACCTCAAAGAATGTGGCCAAACATTTCCACAATTACTAATTCACCTGGGTCTTCCGATATTACCACGTTTTCTGGCAATAGTCCTTCCGAGCGACATAACCACTCAGCACAGTGGCTCAGTGGTTAGCACTGCTGCCTCACAGCACAAGGGTCCCAGGTTCAATTCCAGCCTCGGGTGACTGTGTGGAGTTTGCACATTCTCCCCGTGTCTGCGTGGGTTTCCTCTGGGTGCTCCGGTTTCCTCCCAAAGTCCAAAGATGTGCGTGTCAGGTGAATTGGCCATGCTAAATTGCCCATAGTGTTAGGTGCATTAGTCGAAGGGAAATGGGTCTGGGTGGGTTACTCTTCGGAGGGTCGGTGTGGACTGGCTGGGCTGAAGGGCCTGTTTCTGCACTGTAGGGAATCTAATCAAAATCTCCTCACCACTCACCAATTGGAAGGGCTTAGAGGGATAAGGGCCAAACGCAGGCAAATGGTACTAGTTAAATTTCGGATACCTGGTTGGCATGGACGAGTTGGACCAAAGGGTCTATTTCCATGCTCTATGATTCTTTGATTCTTTAACTGAGATCCTGGGTAAGCAACTGAAAGCAATGCGCAGCTAATTTCGGGATTTAAATTCTAACTCCCGTAACTTCAACAGGAATCTGATGACAGTTTAGGGCAAGTGGTAGACAATATAAAACATAGTGTTGACTTCCACATTGCTCCGAGATTCTGCCTCACAAGTACTTCTCTCAAACCCTCCACTGTTTATAAATTGTCTGGTGGCACAGCATCAGCAAGAATTCCCTCTAACTAGACAATAAGACGATGAAGTCATTATCTTCAGACCCCACCCAAAAATTGTTCCCTAGCCATTTCCTCCATCCCTCTCCAGGGCAATATTCTGAAGTTGAACCAGACTTTTTCCGTGCTTGGTGTTACATTTAACTTTGTAATTAGCTTCTGACCACATAACTGACCTTCATTGACCACTTGTATGCACATTCATAACATTGTCTTATTCCTGAGATGCTGCCTGGCCTGCTGTGCTTTGACCAGCAACACATTTGCAGCTGTGATCTCCAGCATCTGCAGACCTCATTTTTTACTCTTGGCTAAGCTCATTTACTCATCTATTCCTTTGCTATCTCTGACCATGTCAATGCACTTCTTGCTGGCCTCCTCTATTCTGTCAGATGTAAACTTGAAGTGATCCATCTCCGTTGCCCATGTCCCTACTTTGCACCAAATCCCATTCACTCATTATCCCAGTGCCAACTGATCTGCAGTGACTATGGGCTAAGCAATGGATTGATTTAAACTCCAATCCTTGATATTGCCTCTCTCTCTGTCCTCTCTTCTAACACTCCTCTCTCTTACAATCCTCAAAGAAGGGCTTTACAGTTAATGGCAAGGCTTGGGAAGTGTTGCCAAAAAAAGACAGCTAGGGGTGCAGGTGCATAGTTCCTTGAAAGTGAAATCGCAAGTATACAGGATGATAACAAAGGCATTTGGCACACTTGTCTTCTTAGTCAAAACACTGAATATAGGATTTAGGATGTTATGTTGCAGCTGTACAGGACATTGGTGAGGCCATTTTTAGAATAAGGTGTACAGTTCTGGTCACCCTTCTATAGGAAGGATATTATTAAATTTGATAGGTTACAGAAAGGATTTACAATGGTGTCGCCGGGACTGGAGGGTTTGAGCTATAGGGAGAGGCTGAATAAGCTGGGGCCTTTCTCCCTGGAGCATCAGAGGCTGAGGGGTGACCTTATAGAGGTTTGTAAAATCATACGGGCGTGGATAGGGCAAATAACCAAAGACTTGTTCCTACGGTGGGGGAGTCCAGAACTAGAGGAAATAGATTTAAGGTGAAAAGGGAAAGATTTAAAAGGGACCCAAGGGGTAACATTTTCACATGGTGGGTGGTGAGTGTATGCAATGAGCTGCCAGAGGAAATGATGGTGGCTGGTACAAATACAGCATTTAAAAGGTATCAGGATGGGTACATGAATAGGAAAGGTTTAGAGGGAGATGAGCCAAATACTGGTAAATGGGAGTAGGTCAGATTGGGATGTCTGGTCAGCGCGGACAAGTTAGACTGAATGATCTGTTTCCTTGCTGTATGACTGTGTCTGTACTCTTTCAGTCTTCAACTCTAGTGCTTCCTTGATTATAATCAGTGCGCCAATGGCAATTATACCTTCAGCTGCCAGGGCTCTATGCTCTGGAATTCTCTCCCTGAAACTCTCCAACTCCAATCTGCTACTTAAGATCTCTTTGAATCTCTAATGTCGTATCTCCTTTTGTGGTTAAGGGTCAAATTTTGTTTGCTAGCGCTTCTGTGTCACACAGGAGTCATTTTACTAAGATAAAGTTACTATATAAACATAATTCAATGCGTAAATAAAGATCAGAAGCCATTGAGCTATTATTCATTTATCGGCATGTGAGTGATGTTGACTAGAATGTATTTTTGGTCCATCGTTGTGGTTATCCTGAGAATGGGGTGAAGATTCTGTTCATATCACCTTTGCACTGATGAAGTTAAGCTGAGAATTCCGGAATTCTAACTCCATGCCGATCTGTGTATACTTTAGACTAGTGTGCCACTTGGGAGCAACTTGGAGTTATTGCTATTCCTGTGATTTTGCAACTCTTATCATTTTCAGCTGTGGGGCTGTCAAAACATACCTGTGAGCTGTTGCAGTGCGCTGTGCAGATACTACAGATTGCAGCCACTGTGTGGCAGTGCTGGAGAGAATGGGTATTGAGTTTGGTGGCAGACATACGATCAAGTGAACTGCTCTACCCCTGGATAGCATCCCACACTTGATTTCCACTCAGTAAACAAATAGTTGATCACTAAAGCAAACTGTGTAGAAATTAATATCGACAAACACCTCGCTTACTTAACAATCATATGAATGCAGAATGGTACTTTAAATGTTTTCTTTAGTTTGACACACTTTGAAAACCATAGCAACAAGGCAGATGTAATTGACAAAGTTAAATTGTACAGTTGAAACTCTGAAACATAATCAACCTGAGCACTGCGTTTAAACACAAGGAATTTCACATGGATATGTAATAATAATGAGAGTTTTTGAAACAAACTGTTCAGTCACAGTTTTATTTCTCATTATGATTTTCCAGAACTTTATTATCAGAAAAGTAAATGAAATCTACCAGTCACCAGTCTAATACATGCTGTGTGTGTCTCATTAATTGGCAGGACTTTGTACATGAGAGTCAAAGCTAAAGAGAGCAGGCTAGTTGCTCCAAACAACAATTTAAATTACCTGAATATATTTATTTGTATCCTGATTTAATATAAAATGTGGGAAGTTTTATTCTGGATCAGATCTAACACAATATCATTGATTTATACATCTTCCAATTGGATTTGTAGCCTTCACAATGGTCAGTAATGTAATCTGATTTACATCTCCCTTAGTCTGAATTCTGTATTGCTCTGTACTTGTTGACTGACCAGATGATTACTTCACTTGCTCTGTACAAATAGCAGGAGTTTTCTGCAGTGAAAGGTCTGTTTTTCTTAGGATAATGGGACACCCTCCCAGACACCCAGGACAAGGAGATTTCCTGAAATTGTGTCAGTATTCGAGGGGCTTTCCTACATTTTAAACTTCGAAAGCTGTTGATCTGTCTCCTGTAACCATAAATGATACCATGTTTTAATGTTCTTACCATTGAAAGCAATCATTATGCTGGAACAAAAACAACTCCTCCACCAGAAAAATTGCAACCAAATTTTCTTGGATTTTGATTGAACGAATTGAGGAAGAATTGCAAGTTGGCAAAATGTAATCTTAATTTAAGTGAAATGATTGTAGGGTATATGAAATATCATACATGAGTCACTCGTTTTCCTTTCTGGAGAGTTTAGCTTTTGTTATGTTTGGGGTGATCTCATAGTGTTAGCATTGGATCCCTTAGGCAAAACTATGTCATCTGGACTGTGTTTCCAGTCTTCCCAACCACCAACCCCCAACCAGAAAGAAACAGGGATTCACCATAATTGCTGTAGCAACCCTGCTGAATGCAGGCAAATCCACATGATGCAAATCTGGTGTACGGAAATCTTTACTAAGTCTCAATTTGTTCCTGACATACTGCATTTGAATAGCCAGCCCTGCTGTATATAAATTGAGTCATAGTTACTCAACAGAAGTATGTTACTTTCAGACTGTGGTTAGCACAACTTTTTATGAATATGGTCCTTTCTTGAAGAATAACACAAACTAAAATAGTCCAGTTGATTGTAGAATAGTTTACCAATAAATCCCAAACCGGTTAACAATTTACTGATTTTGCAGATTACTGGTGTTGTTTTGAGATGTGTTGTTCAATTAAACACATGGGGAAGGCACCAAAATTATGTTTTCCTCTCTGGTTTCTGACCCAGTGAATTGCACGCATTAAAATAATGCAAAATTAATAAATTGTTCACAAAATTGAACACTAAAATAAACCTGGGTTGATGGGACATAACTTTAGCCACAAGTGTTCTGTCACACTGTGTTCAGGGAGATTATTACAATGAACAAGGATGGAGAACAGAGGCGACTGGGTGGGAGGGGTGAAGGTACACGGCGGGGGGGAGGAGGGGTGGGGGCTGAAGATTGAATCGTTCAGAAAGGCTTATTGAGAACAGGGAAGTGGGCTAGTGACTGAGTCCATGTAGGTCACCATATTCCAAGTTTTGTTTAATTATTTAGTATGATTGGTCACTTTTTGAAATTTGTTTTGAACTATATTTATTCGTTGGATGCAGAATGTTTTAAAAATAAATTAATGTTTCACCAATTGGGCTTGAAAACAATTTTGGTAGATAAATGGATACATAAAGGGATTATTTAATTGCATACACTCGTTCGAACGAATCTTGTCGAATTATTCTGTCCTGTAAAACAACAATAAGTAGCCCCTGGCTTTTTAAGTGCAATTTCTCCAAATCCGCCGAAATATATTTCCAGAGGAAAAAAAAAGCCAATTTAAACTGTTAATAGCATCCATCGATTTATTTACCCCACATCGGTCCTGGGGAGATTAAAACAAAAAAGCGTGTTCAGCAACGAACTGACATTTAGGGACGAGATGAGCAGCGAATGTTTCATTAACGTCCGAACCTCTCGCCGTCACTCTGTGCAAAACGCACAGAATTTACACAACCCTTTCATCTCCCTTTGCCCTCTCCCTCCCATCTTTGCCTCTGTTATTTGGGGAGTGAGCGCAAAAAAAAAGCTTGAAACGAGCCAATTAAAGAGGTGCACGTTTCCCTCCGGGAGTGCGATCTGATGGCGATTTCATAAGGATTTTAAAGATCGTTTCGTAAACATCGTCCGAAAGGTCGCTTTTACGAAATTAATCGACATTTTTTCGATGCAGTCTCGTAGACAGGAGTTGCATCTTGCAAATGCCGTGCATTTCAAGCGCAAACTGCAAATGCATTAATTTATTCGAATTTTTTTTATGTCCGGGCCACATGGTGCCTGCAAACGCTGTCTTTAAGTCTGTTTTTTTGTGCGTTCGCCGACTCGCTCCAGATCCAAAGCGGGTATGGCAATCCCGCCCAGGTTTTCCAGATGGCCGGTTGCGTCCATTCGTCATAAGCAAAGTATGTACAATTCGAAAATGTGGAACAGGATCTCCGGTAGAGATGGATTGGAGCCAGTGCTGGAACGTGATGAGGACACTGAGATGAGAGACTCAGCAGTTGAACCCTTTCAAGCTCCCTCGAATTTGTTTTGCCAATTGCCTCTATGTCCCCCTCTATCAATATCTCCTGAGATCCCTCCTGGGATTCTGTTCACTGAAGTTGAGAAGAATGAGCAGGGTATTTCACAGAAATATAAAAACATTTAACAGGACTAGACAGGTTAGGTGAAGGATGTTCTCAGTGGTGAGGGATCTAGAACCAGGGGTCATACTTTGAGGATAAGAGGTCCAGGACTGAGTAAGAAATTTCAGAGGACCCCTACAGTGTGGAAGCATTTACCATGGCTAACTCACCTAACCTGCACACTATGGAAGATTTAACATGGCCAGTATACTTAACCTGAATATCTTTGGGCTGTGCGGGGAAACCGGATTACCCGAACGAAACCCGTGAGGATGCAGGGCGAAGCTGCAAACTCCACACAGACATTTGCCCAAGGGTGGAATCGAACCTGTTTCAATTCCATGTTCGTGTGATTGTCTGTGTGGAGTTTGCATGTTCTCTCCATGTCTGTATGGGTTTGCTCGTTTCCTCCCACGGTCCCAAAATGTACAGATTAGGGTGGATTAGAGATGTAAAGCATGGAAACAGACCCTTCAGTCCAACTAGTCCATGCCGACCAGATATCCCAACCCAATCTATTCCGTTTGCCAGCACCCGGCCCATATCCCTCCAAACCCTTCCTATTCATATATTCATCCAGATGCCTTTTAAATGTTGCAATTGTACCAGCCTCCACCACATCCTCTGGCAGCTCATTACATACACGTACCACCCTCTGTGTGAAAAGTTGGCCTCAGTGGTCCCTTTTATATCTTTCCCCTCTCACCCTAAACCTATGCCCTCTAGTTCTGGACTCCCCGACCCCAGGGAAAAGACTTTGTCTTTTAATCCTATCCATGCCCCTCATGATTTTATAAACCTCTATACAGTCACCCCTCAGCCTCCGACGCTCCAGGGAAAACAGCCCCAGCCTGTTCAGCCTCTCCCTGTAGCTCAAATCCTCCAACCCTGGCAACATCCTTGTCAATCTTTTTCTGAACACTTTCAAGTTTTGCAACATCTTTCCGATAGGAAGGAGACCAGAATTGCATGCAATATTCCAACAGTGGCCTAACCAACGTCCTGTACAGCTGCAACATGACCTCCCAACTCCTGTACTCAATACTCTGACCAATAAAGGAAAGCATACCAAACGCCTTCTTCACTATCCTATCTACCTGCGACTCTATTTTCAAGGAGCTATGAACCTGCACTCCAAGGTCTCTTTGATCAGCAACACTCCCTAGGACCTTACTATTAAGTGTATAAGTCTTGCTTTGATTTGCTTTCCCAAAATGCAGCAGCTCACATTTATCTAAATTAAACTCCATCTGCCACTTCTCAGCCCATTGGCCCATCTGATCAAGATCCCATTGTAATCTGAGGTAACCTTCTCCGCTGTCCACTACACCTCCAATTTTGGTGTTATCTGCAAACTTACTAACTATACCTCCTGTGTTCATATCCAAATCATTTATATAAATGACAAAAGTAGTGGACCCAACACCGATCCTTGTGGTATTCCACTGGTCACAGGCCTCCAGTCTGAAAAACAGCCCTCCACCACCACCCTCTTCGTGCCGGTTCTGTATCCAAATGGCCAGTTCTCCCTGTATTCCATGAGATCTAATCTTGGTAACCAGTCTACCAGGAGGAACCTTGTCGAATGCCTTACTGAAGTCCATATAGATCACATCCACAGCTCTTCCCTCCTCAATCCCCTTTGTTACTTTTTCAAAAACTCTATCAAGTTCGTGAGACGTGATTTCTAATGCTCAAAGCCATATTGACTATCCCTAATCAGTCCTTGCCTTTCCAAATACATGTACATCCTGTCCCTCAGGATTCCCTCCAACAACTTGCTCACCACCAATGGCCATGCTAGATTTCCAATAGCATGTAGGCTAGGTGGGTTAGCCATGGGAAATGCAGGTTACAAGGATGGGGTTAGAAGCATTTAACACTGTCTGATCTTCTATGTTAAGAAGACACTAAATGTCATTATTGTGATGGGAAGGAGGTTAGTCCAAAGGTACTCAGAAACTTTTATTACTTAGATTTAGATTACTTACATTGTGGAAACAGGCCCTTCAGCCCAACAAGTCCACACTGACCCACCGAAGTGCAACCCACCCGGATCCATTCCCCTACATTTACCCCTTCACCTAACACTACGGGCAATTTAGCATGGCCAATTCACCTAATCTGCACATTTTTGGATTGTGGGAGGAGACTGGAGCACACGGGGAGAATGTGCAAACTCCACACAGAGAGTCACCTGAGGCAGGAATTGAACCTGGGTCTCTGGCGCTGTGAGGCAGCAGTGCTAACCACTGTGCCATCGTGCCGCTTCATTTTGACTCTTTCCAAATTGAACCTTCTGACAGAGATCAACTAAGAATCGAAAATCAAGAATTGATCTTCTAAAGTGGAATCTTCTAATTTGCCTCAAGCAATATATTATTTATTTTCCAAATGAGCACTGAATGCATCCTATGTTCTATTTGTATTGTACTCATAACGACGAAGACAAGCTTTCAAAGGCAGTTAGTACACTGTCAGTTCTGTCATCTTACTCTGCAGCACTGGGGAACTGCTCCCTTGTTGTGAGCCTCCACTGGCTCTCCCTGGCAGTTGTACATTCCAAAAGCAGTGGTTGCTCTCGGAGTTGGGACGCCATGTTGAGGTTGTACAGGACATCGGTGACGCCTCTTCTGGAATACTGTGTCCACTTCTTGTCGCCCAGTAATGGGAAGAATATTATCGGAGGGTTCAGAAGAGATTTACCAGGATGTTGCCAGGTATAGAATGTTTGAGTTATAAAGCCTGAGTAGGCGGGGACTTTTTCACTGACGCATAGGTGTTGAGAGATGACCTTATAGAAATTTATAAAATCAAGAAGAGTATAGATAGGGTGAATGGTAGTTGTCTTTTCCATAGGGTGGGAGAATTCAAGATTAGGGGCATATTTTTTAAGGTGAGAGGAGAGAGATTTAAAAAAGATGTAGGGAAAATCTTTTACGCGAGGGTGGTTTGCGTGTGGAATGAACTTCCTGAGGAAGTGGTGGATGTGGGAACAATTACAATGTTTAAAAGACATTTGGAGAAGTAATTGTATAGGAAAGGTTTGGAGGGATATGGGCCAGGAGCAGGCAGGTGGGACTAGTTTAGTTCAGGATTATGTTTGGCATGGACTGGTTGGACCAAACGGTCTGCTTCCGTGCTGTATACCCTATGGTCTATGTCAAGCCCTGGGCCAATCAAAGTCCACTTATCTATCAGTCAACATCTTTTTCTTCTGTCGTGTAAATTGTTGTGATTGTTTGAAAATTTGGCCTTCTTGTGTCCGTCCAGATGAGTGGTAAAGTTTCAACAACATGTCTCTCTTCTCAGCAATATCTAGTTCCTTTTAGTGTTTATATGTTGTACGGAGACAGCAGACAGTACAGATGTGAGATCTCGTGTGTCATTGGTGCTGCTCAGAAATATACAAGCTTCAGTGAATAATGTAACCCACTGCTCATTTGCCTGATGCATCTCAGACTGGTGCTGAATGGAAATCATAGAATCCCTACAGTGTGGAAGCAGCTCTTTGGCCCATCGAGTTATGTTGACCCTTCCAAAAGCATCTCACCCAGACTCATCTCATTCCTGTATCTCTGCATTTTCCATGGTTAAGTAACCTAGCCTGTACATCCCTGGCCAATCCACTTAACTTGCACATCTTTGGTTTGTGGCAGGTAGGTGGAGCACCCAGAGGAAACCCACGCAGATAAGGGGAGATGTGCAAATTTCGCCCAAGGCTGGAACGAAATCCGGATCCCTGACGCTGTGAGGCAGTAGTGCTAACCACTGAGCCACCGTGCCACCTTGAAATGGGTGGTGGGGAGACTACATCAAGAGGTGGATAAAACACCACTCTTCCTAAATTAGGGTAGCCATGCAAAAACCCCCATTCTTTCCTGAAATATCCGAACTGTACAACTGCTGACTCTCCGAGTCTTTTATACACCTTGGAATGATTTGGAATTTTACAGTGCTCTTAAACCACCTGATTCACATCATCTTGTCCACTGCTTTTTCACACTTAAATACTAACATTGTCTAGCGGTTTTCTTTTCCAATTTACAAACCGCTTTGGGTCAATCAAATCCTGATCTATCTAGTAAACATTTCCCAGATTTATTTGGGTGTAAAAGTGAGCAAATGCTTACCCAAAGGCACTAGTGGTTAATGGAACCACCCAGTGTGATGTGGAAATCCCAGCTTCAGATCCCCTGTCAGTGCGGAACTCACTAAAGTCACCGGCGGGAGAGATAATGCAATTGGATTTACTGTTCCCCACGTCAGTGAGGTGGAAAAATTACATTACCAACCTGATCACCCTCCAGTGTTACTTGTGTTGAAACATGGGACTTGACAGGGTAGGTGCAGAGGGTTGTTTCCTTTGACTGGGTGGGGCTGGTGGGGGAGCGGGGAGGATGGGGGTCTAGAATCAGAGGACACAGTCTCAGAATGAGAGCAGGATTGAACTGAGGATGAGGACCTTCACTGAATAGGTTGTGAATTTGCTACTCTAGAGGGGTGTGAAACCTCCATCATTGAGCTGGTTCAACACGGAAATCAATAGGTTTCTAGATATTACGGATGTCATGGATTTTGGGGATAGTATGGAGAAATAGGGTTGAGGTAGATGATCAGCTATGATATATAGATGAATAGCAGAACGAGTTCAGTGAGCCAAATTGCCTGCACCTGTCCTATGCTTCTACTATAGAACAGGAGTCTATGTTGATATGGAGTGGGAACATTATTGAACCATTATATTGCATTAAAGAAAGCCGTTCTGTCCATAGATTCCCTACAGCGCAGATGGAGGTCAATACTGACAACATTCGGCCCATCGAGTCTGCACCAATCTGCTGAAGGGCACCCCACCCTATCCACTTTCCCACAGCTAATTCACCTAGCCTGCACATCCTTGAACACTATGGGCAATTTCCCATGGGCAAATTCCCGTGGCCAATCCACCTAATTTGCACATCTTTGGACTGTGGGAGGAAACCAGAGCACCCGGAGTAAACACACACAGGCATGGGGAAAATGTGCAAACTCCACAAATACAGTCACTCAAGGTTAGAAATGAACTGGGGTGCCTGGCACTGTGAGGCAGCAGTGCTTAGGGCTATGCCACCCCCTGTCCATCATAGAGGCTCTGGCTGTTTGAAAGTGTTATCCAATTTATGGCCACTCTTTCTCCATAATTCCCCAATTGTCTACATTTTATGGACAATTTATGAACTTTCTATCGAATCCATTACTACCACTATGTGCTCCCTAATCAAATAGTGTGTCTCCACACCCTGGGGGCAGATTTGACTGTATACAATATCATTGTACTCCTCCGCCCTACCAAGCTCAGCAGAAATTAAAATCGGGGGGAGGTTTTCCCCACTGACTATCATGTGTTTTACATCAGTGCTCAAAGCCTAAATCTTAACCCAGTGTCTGGGAATCTTAAAGAATGGAGAAGGTTCTAAACAGTGATGGCCCCTATTAATCCAAACGCAAGAATGAGTCAGCATCTTGGAGAGAGGAGAAAGCTGTGAATACCTATCTGTAAAAATGAAGGTAGGATAGCTAGGGACAGTGTTGCAATGCGAGCGCCCGCAGCCTATGTTGTTTGGAGTCACACCAGCATGGTTAAACCACACTGTTGGTGATTGTGGATAAGTTGCATGCAGTTTGAGCCATGACCTTTGTGTTAAATAGTCTAATTTATCCCACTGTGACTGTAGTATAACCAAGGCAGGTTGGATCAATACTGAGCAGTATCCTGTGCGAGCTATCACACAGAAATTGCTCCGAGCCTGGGCATTCAGGGACTTTTATTTTATTTCTAAAATGTTTCCAGTTCTTCTCACATTTGATTTTCTTTTGTATGAGCAACTATTAATTTTGATCCCTGATACTATTGTCAGAATACAAGGAAGCTTTTAAATATCATGCACTGTAGCTCAACGTTCCTGTTCACTTCTCCTGAAGGCCTGATTGTTTTTCAGGTGCAGGTCTTTGAGCAACACCTTCCTCACATCTATTTATAGATTTCCCCAAAGGCTGGTCTGACCCAGGGCGTTGCGATCTGCACTGGAAGGAGCTGGGATCAAACCCTGTGATGTTGGTACCAGTCTCATCCACACCAGCTGACCAGCCAACTGCCCCCTACAAGTTGCTATGGCAACATGCGTTTGGACATGCATGTTGTCATCAAATTATGAGGTGTGATGGTAGATCTTGGTCCATCACATGGCTCTCCCGGGTAACACCGCTCACTAGTTAGCATTACTGCCTCACAGCGCCAGGAACCTGGGTTCGATTCCAGGCTTGGGTGACCGTCTGTGTGGAGTTTGCACATTCTCCCAGTGTCTGCGTGGGTTTCCTCCGGATGCTCTGGTTTCCTCCCACAGTCCAAAGATGTGCAGGTTAGGTGAATTGGCCATGGAAAGGGCAGGGGGGTGGATCTGGGTGGGATGTCCTTTGGAGGGTCGCTGTGGACTCAGTGGGTTGAATGGTCTGCTTCCACGCTGTAGGGATTCTATGATCTTTCATTCTATCTGTATCTGTTGAGAGGAGTTAGAAGTTGATCCTTAATCTGGTTGGCTGTGATTTGAACGCACCTTTCTTGACTGTCATGTCCTGGCGTGGTATTTGAATCCAGAGCTTCCAGCTCAATCAGGGAAGCTACCTTCACATCTTCACATCTTCTTCATTGCAATTCTTCATATCAAAACCTAGATTGTGAGTATCAGGGAAAACCTGACAAAGGTAGGGATATTTTGGGTGTGGATGCGTCCGCACAGCTCTACCTGACTGTTCTCCCCTGATATCCACATTTACGGCTGGGGGGTAGTCAACTGCAGGAACTCTCACCATTTTTCCATAGCGCCATGACTATCGGGGATTCTTTCATCAGTATGATGCCTGTGAGGCACTGTGCTCATCAACAAGGCTGACTCTCCATTTCGGGAAGGAGGAATTATGACATTGTTACATGTGCCATTTGTCAGTTGAAGTGTTGGACTGAAGTCCTATCTGCCAGTTCCAGTGATTCAAGCTTAACTGACACTTATATAATAATCTCAAATATCCCAACACTTCACAGAGTGGTTGGAGGGATTAATTATAGGTAGTCAGTTAATGCAGTTGGCTGGATGACTGGTCTTGCAATGCAGACTGATGCCAATAATGAGGTTTAATGTCCATAACAGCTGAGGCTACATGAAGGAGTCTGCTTCTGAACTTCCCCATCACCTGAGGTGTGATGACCCTTTGGTTAAACCACTGCCAGACATCTCTCTTACTAATAAAGGAACAGCCCTCTGGCTCAGGAGGACCATGGCAACTTTAATTATAGGTAGCTGAAGGAAATTATACCAAGCCATGGCAAAAGATCAAGAAGGCTGAAAGATTAGTTGAAAAGATGCGTTTTGAGATGAGGATAAATTGACGACAAAGGTGGGAAATAAAATAAGATTAGACAGGGAGTTCCATAGAGTGGGACCAAGGTGGTTAAACGTCTACTTGAGAACTTGAAGGAAACTCAACCTGGTGTTGTGTGAATTTTAACTTTAAATAGAGAGGTCAGCATTGATGGACCAAGAGGGGCAGGAAGGATATGAGACTGTAGGTGCTTGCCAAAATAGAATGTGATGAGACTCTGGGATGAATTGAAGATGATGGCAAGAATTTTAAAGTTGATAAGTTTGGGGATTAGAAACTGTAGTAGTTGTAACAAGGTCAGCCGGGTGGATCTTATAGAATATGAGTTCCCTGACAGGGGCTGTTAATCTGGTCTAATCAGGGAGCCCTGGCTGACAGATATAAACAGGCATGTCAGAGGTTCTGCTCACTCTGAGAGCTGGCTCTGAGGGAGCTGGATCAGTGTCAAGGACTCTCCATGTGTAAATAAAGGGGACTTAGTGACAGGATACCAGCCTCTGGGGAGTTATTTCAGAAACCAGTGCAGACTAGTAGGTGGTGAATTGTTTTGGGGCCCCTTCTCTAAGGGAAGATATATCGGCATTAGAGGCAGCCCAGAGAAAGGTTCTCTCCACACAGAAAATAGGAGCAGGTGTAGGCCATTCAGCCCTTTGGATCTGTTCCACCATTCAGTATGATCATGGCCGATCATCCAAACCAGTACCCTCTTCCGGCTTTCTCCTTTCATTCTTTGATGCCTTTTGCCCCAAGAACTATATCTAACTCCTTCTTCTTGAAAACATTCAATGCTTTTGTCTCAATCACGTCCTGTGGTAGAGAATTCCACAGGCCCACCACTCTCTGGATGAAGAAATTTCTCATCTTCTTATTCCTAAATGGTCTACTCTGTATCTCTAAATTTAGTTCCCTAGTTCTGGACTTCCCAGAATTATATCTTTCCATATCTATCATGTTTAGTCTTCTAAGATCTAGATCCTGGTGTGGAGGGATTGCCATATGAGGAGAAGTTGAATAGATTGGAGTACAGAAGAATGAGAGTTTTATTAAAACATGCATGATTCTGCAGGGACTTGACAGAGTAGATGCAGAAAGGTTGTTTCTCCCTGTGGGAGAATCTAGGACCAGATGGCATAATCTCAGAGACAAGGAGGAATTTCCTTTCTCAGAGGGTAGAGAGTCTGTGGAATTCTTTACTGCAGAGGGCAATAGAACTGGGTTAATAATTACATTCAAAGCAGAGGTGGACAGATTTCTAATTACTGTAGTAGGGGAAATGAGGGTTATGGGGAAAAAGAAAGGGAAGTGGAAATAAGGATGATCAGATCAACCATGACCTTACTGAATGTCGGAGCAGACTTGATGGGCTGAATGGCTTACTCTGCTTCAATGTCTTATAACTTTATGGTGGGTGAATGAGACAGAACCTATTGGGCTAGTGTAGGTTAGGTAGACTTTGGTCGGCGCAACATCGAGGGCCGAAGGGCCTGTACTGTGCTGTATTTTTCTATGTTTTATGTTCTATGGGAGGGTGGGATAGTTAGATAGCATTTTGGAAGAGTCAAAAAGTGTGGTGTTGGAAAAGCATAGGCACCATCCAAGGAGTAGGAGAGTCGACGTTTCAGTTGGAATTTCTGAAAGACGGTCAAAGATCGACAGGTGAGGTGCCGGAAGGCTGGAGCTTGGCTAATATGATGCCACTATTTAAGAAAGGTGATAAGGAAAAGCCAGGAAAATATTGACTGGTGAGCTTGATATCAGTGCTGGGCAAATTGTTGGAGGGAATCCTGAGAGACAGGATTTACCTATATTTGGAAAAGTAAGAACTGATTAGGGATAGTCAACCTGTGCATGGGAAATTGTGTCTTACAAACTTGAATGAGTTTTTTGAAGAAGTAACGAAGAGGCTTGATGAAGGCAGAGTGGTGGACATGATCCATATGGATTTCAGTAAGGCATTTGACAAGATTCCTCATGGTAGACAGGTTAGCAAGATTAGACCACTTAGAATACAAGGAGAACTAGCCATTTGGTTTGAAGGTAGAAGACAGAGGGTGGTAGTGGAGGGTTGCCTTTCAGACTGGAGGCCTGTGCCCAGTGGTGGTGTCAGGAGAATCAGTACTGGGTCCATTGCTTTTCGTCATTTATATAAATGATTTGGATGGAACATAGGATATATGGTGAGTAAGTTTGCAGATGACGCTAAAATTGGAGGTGTAGAGAACAGTGAAGAAGGTTACCTCAGTGTACAATGGGATATTAATCAGATAGGCCAATGGACCAGGGTTTGGCAGATGGAGTTTAATTTAGATAAATGCGAGGTGCTGCAGTTTGGAAAGGCAAATAATAGACTTAATAGTAAAATCCTGGGGAGTGTTGCTGGACAAAGAAAGCTTGGAGTGCAGGTTCATAGTTCCTTAAAAAGGGAGTCGCAGGTCGATAGGATAGTGAAGAAGATGTTTGGTATGTTTGCTTTTATTGGTCAGTGCATTGAGTATAGGAGTTGGGAGGTCATGTTGCGGGTGTACCTGATATTGGTTAGGCAACTTTTAGAGTACTGTGTGCAATTCTGGTCTCCCTGCTATAGGTAGGGTGTTGTGAAACTTGCAAGTGTTCAAAAAAGAAAGGATGTTGCCAAGGTTGGAGTTTTTAAGCCATAGGGAAAGGCTGATTGGCTGGTGCTGTTTCCCCTGGAGCATTAGAAGCTGAGGGATGGTGGCCTTATAGAGGTTTATAAAATCATGAAGGGCATGGATAGGATGAATAGACATGGTCTTTTCCTTGGGTTAGGGGATCTAAAACTAGAGGGCATAAGTTTAAGATGATAGGGGAAAGATTTGAAAGGAACCTAAGGGAGGAATGTTTCACACAGAGAGTGGTGTGAGTATGAAATGAGCTGCCAGATGAAGTGGTGGAGGCTGGTGTGATGACAACATTTAGAAGGCACCAGGATGGATATATGAATAGGAGAAAGTGAGGACTGCAGATGCTGGAGATCAGAGCTGAAAATGTGTTGCTGGAAAAGCGCAGCAGGTCAGGCAGCATCCAAGGAACAGGAGAATCAACGTTTCGGGCATAAGTCCTGAAGAAGATATATGAATAGTAAGGGATATGGGCCAGAGGGATATATGAATAGAGGGATATGGGCCAAATGCTGGCGAATGATACCGGATTAATTTAGGATATCAGGTTGGCATGGATGAGTTAGAGTAAAAAATGAGGTCTGCAGATGCTGGAGATCACAGTTGAAAATGTGTTGCTGGTTAAAGCACAGCAGGTTAGGCAGCATCCAAGGAATAGGAAATTCGACGTTTCGGGCATAAGCTGTTCATCAGGAAGGGCTCTAACTCATCCATCGTTTCTGGCATAAGCCCTTCCTGATGAAGGGCTTATGCCCGAAACGATGGATGAGTTAGAGCAAAGAATCTGTTTCTATGCTGTACATCTCTATGACTCGAATTGGATTTGTGTGTAACAAAAACATGGCTACTCACTTGCTTGGCAGAAGTCTGAGATAGGGCTAGAAGCAAGCAATCCTAGCAATGGATGTGGGATTTGAAGCCTAACTTTGTTAAATAGAATGCCAAGACTGGTTCAGCCCAATAAGTGTCCAACAGGGGAGTAATTAGAAGAAAGGAGATTGGGGCCAAAACATTGTTTTATGCGTCCTCTGTGCTGAGCTGAGGGTGTTTTGACCCATTAATGATTTCCTGTCAGGGAGGCGTCAAGGTGGTCTTACAAAGGAGTGATGTACTTACCCACTGGCCCAATAGGGACCTCTAATAATCTTTTTAACACATGGTGAAAAATAAGGAAACAAATTATCCTAGCATGGGAGCAAGTTGTCTACAAGATAATATGAAAAAGACCTACCTTGACCTTAGATACTGGAATAACATGGCAGTATATAAAAGTTACTATTGTTACAGTGATGATAAATATCATCTTTCCAGAAGTAAACTGGATTGCAGGAAAAGCATGAGATTCTCATGTAAAAAGGCATTCTGGTAAGGCAGGGTTATAGAACTATACATGGGGAATAATTATCAAACTCATGGTGTTTGATGTGACCAGTTCAGCCCACACGGTTTTCAGTATGTGTCATAGCATTTCACAGAGTCTCTGACATTCAAATACAGTGAATGCTGTTAGATTGCCCAACATACTATTCATTTTATGCATGTTAAGAGTCTACAAATGACATTTATTTTAAGACCATTAACCATAATTCTGCATGGGGAAGAATACTGGTTAGGGAACATCTCCTTTCTGGTCTTCAGACAGTTCCATGGGATCTTCTAATAGCAACCGCAGGCAGCAAATTGAAACTATAATTAACACTTTTTTTCACAAAGGGCAGCATGTCAAACAACAGAAGTGTAGCACTAGATGCCTGTTAGCTGAGAATAGGAGTATTGGTTTCAGACCAGGCCTCAAACTCATGACATTTTGACTTGGAAGCAACCTGAACCAACAGAGTCAAAGCATTGTGGCTGAATGGTTCTTAGCCTGAAGTAATCAAACTCATCACAGAGCAGCCTTTTATCAATGAAATAATGGTGTTTGACCTCTAGATAAAAATATTTTCAACAGTAAACACTACGAGACATTTCAAGTGGAAGGTAAACAATCATTTTGTGGTTTATTGCTGGTGCACTTTGTCTTTCTTACTGATTCCACTTGTGTTGTTTTAAAGAAATATTTATTTAACAGATGCTGTGTAGAATAATGGATCAATTGTATCACACTTGAGCAGGATACAATCATTATCCTCTAATAGACAAAAGTCTATAAATTGAGAAGTGGGAATTACTGTGATGAAGTGTTGATTCTGCTGCCCGGTTAGGTCACTATGGGAATACTGCGTGCAGTTTTGATCTCCCTGCTGGAGGAAAGATGTTGTGAAACTTAAAAGATTCATAAGGATGTTGCCGAGGTTGGAGGGTTTGAGCTATAGGGAGAGAATGAATAGATCGGGACTATTTTCCTTGGAGTGTTGGAGGCTGAAAGGTGACCTTATAGAGGTTTATAAAACCATGAGGGGATTGATAGGGTAAATGCAGAACGTTTTTTCCCCGCGGTGGAGGAGCCCAAAACTCTCTTGGGAGGGTCGGTGTGGACTTGTTGGGCCGAAGGGCCTGTTTCCACACTGTAGGGATCTAATCTAATCTACAGGGCATAGGTTAATGGTGAGAGAGGAAAAGATTTAAAAAGGACCTAAGGGGCAACTTTTCCATGCAGAGGATGGTACATATGTAGAATAAGCTGTCAGAGGAAGTGGTGGAGGTTGGTACAATTAGAACATTTCAAAGGCTTCTGGATGGATATAACAATAGGAAAGGTTTAGAGGGATATGGGCCAAATGCCCATTTATTTAGGATATCTGGTTGGCATGGATGAGTTGGAGTGGAGGGTCTGGTTCTGTGCTGTATGTCTCTATGACTCTGTCTTTCCTCTCTCTCCAGTGGTACCCAATATAAAATGGTCCCATCTAATTTGGTCAGTCAAGCGTAGTAGAAATTTTAACTCTCATGGATGTCAAATAACTTTCTCCAAGCTGTTTCTGCTGCAGATCTCAATGTTTCTGCTGTCTGTTGTTGTACACTTTGTTACAGAACGAACAGTACTGTTGTGCTTTAACTTACTGATTGTACCAGATCAAACAGATTTTCCTCCAAAAGTGCTCCAGTAAACTGAAGAAAGGGAAAAAAAAAATCACATAAAACAACTCAACCACAACTCCATTTATTTTGGATATCATTAAAGCAAATCTGAAATCTATACTTCAGCAGATCATAGAATAAACAATGTTTAGGTTTGATTTTGAGTACCTACACCTGATATATTTGATTGGCAATGGTTTCAAAATTGGATGGCTGTGCCAACACACCGATATTGACTATTCCTATTCAGATAATGATGACCAAATCACTTTCCTGTGGTGCTTGTTCATTGTCACTGAAGCGTCGTTGTTTTGGTTCTTCTGTGACCTATCTATCTTTGGGGGTCCATGTCGCAGCATGGTCCACCCATCTTCCTTTTCTGTTTTAGTCTTGATTTCTCCTTCTCCATTTCTTCTTTCCTAATCAGATTTTTTTTAGATTAGACTTACAGCGTGGAAACAGGCCCTTCGGCCCAACAAGTCCACACCGACCCGCCGAAGCGCAACCCACCCATACCCCTACATTTACCCCTTACCTAACACTACGGGCAATTTAGCATGGCCAATTCACCTGACCTGCACATCTTTGGACTGTGGGAGGAAACCGGAGCACCCGGAGGAAACCCACGCAGACACGGGGAGAACGTGCAAACTCCACACAGTCAGTCGCCTGAGTCGGGAATTGAACCCGGGTCTCAGGCGCTGTGAGGCAGCAGTGCTAACCACTGTGCCACTGTGCCACCCACAATGTCCTCCGTTAGCTATCTTTCTCTTTCAAAGGTCGTTTTGATTCTTGATTGCTGAATTTCTGCCCTTTCTCCATTCCACTCATTTGTCTTTCTGTCCATCCAGCTGATTTTGTGCATTCTCTGCCCCACCTACATTTTTAAACCTCCTCTCAGCCTCTTTGTTCAGGGTCCAACTCTTACAGCGGGAGTGTGCCACACTCCACACACACCGGTGACTGTAGTAGGGGGTATTCCATCTTCCTCATGACCCTTTATAGCTGGTAATGGACCCTCTTAATATGGAAATACAAGCTGCAAACAGGTCCCTGTTGCTGTCAGGTAGAAACTGGTCAGAGTTATGCATACACACTGTATACAGTTCCACAGGTGAACAAAGTGAACTGCAAAATATAAGCTTTGAAGCGTTGTGAACTTACCAAAACAATCTAATCCATGGTGACCCTGGGACCCCCTCCCTACCTGGGCCGTAATCCTCCGATGTTTCCTCCTGATGATATTTGTATCCTCAATTTTCAAGCGAAACATTGGGATGCTGGCCTGCCAGTCACTTTCCGAAGAGGGCCTCAAAATCTGATCATCTCTTTTTCATCTCTTAGTTAGGTCATCGCCCCTATGAGGTAAAAACATTGACTGCAGATGCCGGAAACCAGATTCTGGATTCGTGGTGCTGGAAGAGCACAGCAGGTCAGGCAGCATCCAACGTGCAGCAAAATCGACGTTTCGGGCAAAAGCCCTTCATCAGGAAAAGGGCTTTTGCCCGAAACGTCGATTTTGCTGCTCCTTGGATGCTGCCTGAACTGCTGTGCTCTTCCAGCACCACGAATCCAGAATCGACCCTATGAGTCAAAATGTACTCTTTTATGTTAGGGGTTGGTTTTCAGTTACCTCCTTACCTGAAAGCATCGATCCCTCCTGGGAAATGCACCTCAATTGTTCTTTTGGGACCTTACTAACTTGGTCTTACTTTACAGTTTGGATCAGCGATATAGACACTGTGGCTGCAAGCCAGGTCAGAGGATGGGAATTCTATGGGAAGTAACTCATCTCCTGACTCCCCAAAACCTTTCCATCATCTACAAGACACAAGTCAGGAGTGTGATGGAATACTCCCCGCTTGCCTGGACCAGTGCAGCTCCAGCGACACTCAACAAGTTTGACACCATCCAGGATAATGCGTCCCATTTGATTGGCACCACATTTACCACCTTCAACATCCACTTTCTCCACCACTGACGCTCTGTGGCAGCAGTATGTTCTGTTTGCAGGATGCGCTGCAGAAATTCACCAATGATCCTTTGACATTGTCTTCCAGACCCATGACCACTTCCACTAAGGAGGACAAGAGCAGGACACACATGGAAACATCAACTCACCTTCCCCTTTTCCGACCGTCAAGGGAAACAGCATGGGGTACATGGACAATGTCACGACACATATCAAACACAGAAATTTCAGGGGTACGTTTGCACTCAGACATAGCAAGTCACTTCTTGCTCTCCTACAATGTTGGAACATAGGCATAGGACAGTAGAGCACAGTAGAGCCCCATGTTGTGCTGGCCTTTTATCCTAGTCTAAGATCAGTTCAGGCTGGTGTGCACCCACACTCTCAAACAGGAAAGTGAAACCTCTGCTGGCTGAGAATTTCCAAAGCCCCTTCACTGTCGTATCACAAACTCGGAGAATGATTTACAGCCAATTTATTTGATGTATAATGAACCTTAAACATGTGCCACCCTCATTCCATCAAGCCCACTCCCATCCCCAGAACAGGTCTCATTGTTTGATGCAAAACAATAGGACAGGTTTCTTTTGTCTATAATCAATGACTAATTTGTTTGCAAATAAGGAATGTCTAGTTCAACAGTTAACATTTCTGTTTTGGAATTTGATTAGACTGATCTTTCCTGGCACTTGTACAGGATGGTACTCAGTGAATATTTATACATCAAAGATATAAACTGCCAGAATATTAGCTGACTCTGTTCCCTCCTCTGGTTAAGTACGGGGACAGAAATATTAGTTGTCGTCTAACTCGCTGCCCTGCAGCGTGCCTGATTACGCACCAATCAGCTTGTTAAAAAGCTGGCCAGTGAGCTTCTTGACAAATCACACACCTCAATTGCGGAATCCTGACTCATCGGTGGCCAATCAGAGGCTGAGTCCAAAAGACTGCCAGTCGTTGGCTACTCTAAGAGCAAGAAGGTATATCTTCCTCTTTTGTTTTTTTGCAGGGTGGGTGTCATGTGAAGAGAGGCTGGGGGGGGGGGTTGTAAAAGACAAGGGTGGGGGCTGGTGGTCTTCAGAGGCATCCCACCAGTCTCTTCTCCATGCCTCCAGTTGCCAGCTAGGTTATGGTGGATGTCCACCCATGGTGTCAAGTGGGAAGCTAGCCATTTTCCTTGCTGATTGGGAAGATAGGTAATCAGATAAGTAGTAGGTTGAGGCCCTTAATTGGCTATTGCTTGACCATTTGAAGGCCTTAATTGCCGTCAGTTTGGAAAAGGACCTTCTTTCCCAGCTCTACAACTGGGTAAAAACAATGACTGCAGATGCTGGAAACCAGATTCTGGATTGGTGTTGCTGAAAAAGCACAGCAGTTCAGGCAGCATCCGAGGAGCAGTAAAATCGACGTTTCAGGCAAAAGCCCTTCGTCAGGAATACAGGCAGAGAGCCTGAAGGGTGGAGAGATAAGTGAAAGGAGGGTGGGGGTGGGGAGAAAGTAGCATAGAGTACAATAGGTGAGTGGGGGAGGGAATGAAGGTGATAGGTTGGGGGGGAGGGTGGAGTGGATGGGTGGAAAAGAAGATAGGCAGGTAGGATAAGTCATGGGGACACTGCTTAGCTGGGGTGAGGTGGGGGAAGGGGAAATGAGGAAACTGTTGAAGTCCACATTGATGCCCTGGGGTTGAAGTGTTCCGAGGCGAAAGATGAGGCGTTCTTCCTCCAGGCGTCTGGTGGTGAGGGAGCGGCGGTGAAGGAGGCCCCGGACCTCCATGTCCTCGGCAGAGTGGGAGGGAGAGGTGAAATGTTGGGCCACAGGGCGGTATGGTTGATTGGTGCAGGTGTCTCGGAGATGTTCCCTAAAGCGCTCTGCTAGGAGGCGTTCAGTCTCCCCAATGTAGAGGAGACCACATCGGGAACAACGGATACAATAAATGATATTGGTGGATGTGCAGGTAAAACTTTGATGAATGTGGAAGGCTTCTTTAGGGCCTTAGATGGAGGTGAGGGAGGAGGTGTGGGCGCAGGTTTTGCAATTCCTGTGGTGGCAGGGGAAGGTGCCAAGATGGGAGGGTGGGTTGTAGGGGGGGCGTGGACCTGACCAGGTAGTCACCGAGGGAACGGTCTTTGCGGAAGGTGGAAAGGGGTGGGCGGAAAGTGGTGGGGAGGGTTATATATCCCTGGTGGTGGGGTCTGTTTGGAGGTGTCGGAAATGTCAGTGGATGATTTGGTTTATGCGAAGGTTGGTGGGGTGGAAGGTGAGCACTAGGGGCATTCTGTCCTTGTTATGGTTGGAGGGGTGGGGTCTGAGGGCGGAGGTGCGGGATGTGGACGAGATGCATTGGAGGGCACCTTTAACCACGTGGAAGGAAAATTGCGGTCTCTAAAGAAGGAGGCCATCTGGTGTGTTCTGTGGTGGAACTGGTCCTGGTGTCAAGTCTGTCGTCACCGACATTTTTTACAAACCCACCAACTCCCACAGTAACCTGGATTACACTTCTTCCCACCCTACCTCCTGCAAAAATGCCATCCCGTATTCCCAATTCCTCTGCCTCTGCCGTATCTGCTCCCAGGATTTTCCAAGGCTAAAGGAGCTGGCTTCGGGATTTGACCATCTGTGACCCACCTATGCCTCATCTCAGTGACTATTCTTTGGGTGAATAGCCAGTGATGGTTCCCCGATTGAAGAGCTCTGAGGATGAGCTACACTCATGCTCCTTTGGGTCTGCAATCCCATCCTTCCTGAGACTCGATTCATTGGATGTTAGTCCAAGTCAGCAGTCTACCATTGCCTTTCTCTCAACCCAGCAAGGTTGGAACTAAGCTCCCTTGAGCTCAGACCATGTCACACAACTGCTTCAATTGAGATGGGCTGAGCCCCTGTCAGTGCCTCGAATCTGCCCGGTGTAAATGGTGCCTATGTGCCATCATTCCGTTGGTGTCACTCCTGGCTCTTAGAATATCATGGGTTCGCATGTCACTTCAAAGATGGAGCCATAGGGTTGTACAGCATGGAAACAGACCATTTAGTCCAACTCATCCATTCTGACCAGATACTAATATATATAATTAATCTATAATTAATTAAGTCCCATTTGCAAGCATTTGGCCCTGTAAAACCTTTAAATTCATGGATCCATCCAGATGCCTTTTAAACCAGCCTCCACCACTTCCTCTGGCAGCTCATTCCATACACGCACCACCCTCTGAGTGAAAAGATTACACCTTAGGGCCCGTTTAAGTTTTTCCCATCTTACCCGAAACGTATGCCCTCTAGTTCTGGTCTCCCCCACTCCAGGGAAAAGACCTTCTCTATTTATCCTATCCATGCCTCTTGTGATTGACAAACCTCTCTAATGTCACCCCTTAGCCTCCAATAGCCCCAGCCTATTCAGCCTCCCCCGTAGCTCAAATCCTCCAACCCTGTCAACATCCTTGTAAATCTTTTCTGAACCCTTTCAAGTTTCACAACATCCTATCGATAGGAAGGAGACCAGAATTGCAAGCAATATTCTAAAAGTGGCCTAACCAATGTCCTGTACAGCCACAACATGACCTCCTAAGTCCTGTACTCAATACTCTGACCTATAAATGTAAGTATACCAAATGCCTTCTTCAACACCCCTGTCTACCCGTGAATCTACTTTCATGGAACTATGAACCTGCGCCCTAAGATTTCTTATGAGCACAAAGCCAATGCTGATTCTCCAGTGCAGTATTGAAGGAGATACTGGACTGTTGGAAGTGTTGCCATTAAATGATATGTTAAACCCAGGCCTCGCCTATTCTGTCAGGTGTGTGTGAAAGGACTATGGTATTATTGTGAGGAAGAGTTGTTTTCAGTGATTGAGAATAATGTTTTATCTCTCAGCCAACAACATCACAGGAGCAGATGATTTGATAGCTATTGCATTATGATTTGTGGGATCTTGCTGTGCACACTTGGAAGCTCTGCTTTCTACATTACAAGATCGGCCAATAACTAAAATGTCAGTAAAATTCTTTTCTATGGCTGAGGTTGGTAAAAACATGTTGTATATATCAAGGTCTCCATTTCAATCATGTATCTCTACCATGAAAGCACTCACCAATAGCCTTGCCTAACCACAGGCTAAAAGCTTGCTGGTGCTGGCTTTCTTGACCAGCTAATAAGGCATGGCCAACAGGGAGAGGTACCAGAGAGCCATCTTTGTACTTGCGCCCTAAAAAGGAGTCACCGGCCTTAGGATAGGAGGAAATATTCTTGGAAGGGCAGAGTTTTCCCTGTGAATACCACAAAGCCTTTAAATACCTTCTTCTTTCGTTCTCTGCCCGAGGGAAGCTGCAACCTACAGAAACACAATCTACCTCACGGGAGGAGGCAGATGCTGAACTGACCGCAGCTGGGATGGGTTTTAACCCCACGCTTTTGGGACCAATTTGGTGCATGCCAGCCAACCAACCACAGCAAGGAGACCCTCCCACCTCCCCAAGGAGTCCAAGTTGCCATAGTAACATGCACTTTTTCATGCTTATTGTAGCCTGGAGCTATAAGTAGACACCAATAGCCAGAATAGGCCATTCATCCTTTTGAAGCTGTTGCAACATTCCATATGATCATATCTGATGCTTTATCTCAATGCTACATTCTCACTTTCTGCCCATACCCCTTGGTGCCTTTAATATCTAAAAGTGGATCTATCTCCTGAATACATTCAGTGGCTTGGCCTCCACAGGAAGAGAATTCTACAGGTTCGTGCCATTTGAGTGAAGAAATGTTTCCTTCTCTCAGTCCCAGTCTACTAATCAGTCTGTTCAGAGATGCTATATCTCTGGAGCAGTGGGACTACAACCTAAGCCTCCTAGCTCAGAGGTGAGGACTCTACCACTATGCCACAAGACCTTCTGGTCAAGCCCTGTACACTGAGACTGTGTCCCTTGGTTTAAGGCTGTCCAATCAGGGGAAACATTCTCCCTGCATCTTGTCCGTCCAGTCCTATTAGGACTTTATATTTTTCAATCAGATCTCATCCTACTAATGCAGGCCCTGTTGAACCAATCTTCTCGTAGGACAGTCCTACCATCTCTAGTGTCAGAACCTCCACTGCACTCTCTCTATGGCAAGAAGCTCAGGATTTTAGGTAGCTGACCAGGAACCTCTCCCCTCCCACTCTTGCCCACCGTGGTGTGTGTTGCAGGTTGATACTGAATCTGCTTAGCCGTGTTACGAGTACATCTTCCCTGGCCATCAACTCCTGGAGTGGGATTGAGCCCACAGTTTCTGGCTCAGAGACATGAATGCTACCTACTACTCCAGCCGACCTCCTTTTTGATATATAATTTATGTCGAGGTTTTAAATAGGATTTTATTGAGTGAGGTGAGAGAGTGATCAGCCTGCAACTTGTTTCCTTCACCTAGATATTTATGGGAGTGAGTAATGCAATCGTTATGTTAGTAATATCAGTAATAATGGACCTCTGGGAGTGATTATAAGCCACAAATCTAAATGCGATGACATAAACTCAGGGATTGAAGCTCAAGTAGATTATAATTCAGGATTTAAAATATGTATATAAATTTATGTGATGTGTCTAATTCATTATTGTCATAAAAGTGACAAGGATATTGGGTAATTCCCAATAAACAGCCCCAAGAGAGTAACTGTTGAAATTAGGGTTAAATAAAAAGCCCAAATTGTAACCCAGCTTCCTGTGCCATCCCAGGGAGCTTCATGCTTGCAAGATGTGCCCTGACATTTAAAAAAATATTTTCAGTCCCTCTCCTGAAGATCAAGCTCCTTACTGAGTCCCACAAACATTTACACATTACCTTCATAGATCTGCCTTGAGGGCACATGAAGTAACCTAAGGCATTTCCCAGTTGGGCCCTAGACCTGAGATATTCAGAAACAAACTGGAAAATAAGAGTGTTAAGTTGGATATTGAAGGTGCGGAGGGACCAGCAGGAACTTAGGGAGAGAATTCCAGACGGGAGGCCAGTGGGAATTAGGGAGAGAATTCCAGATGGGAGGCCAGGGCAAAATGGCTAAACATTTTGCCACTGGTTGTAAAGTTGTTGGAGTAGAACAACACCAGCATTTACATAGCACATCTGACATCGTAAAACCTCCGAAGGCATTGCACAGGAGTGTTTGAACCACAAAAGGAGTTTTTAATTGAGATATTAATGGTTTGTTTGTATTCTACAGTAAGTGAATTAACATAAACAAGGAACTAACAGGCGTCATGTGAACAACAATTTACTGACTTATGTATTCCAACTGATAGTCTGTAACCTGTTTCAAAATACATGAAGGACAGGAAAATAAACTTGTGTGCATATTTTCTCTCTAGGCTAACAGGTGACTAGTCACAAGAGTGACATTTCTGGGCAGTATTGAAGGAGTGCTGCATTGTCAGAGGTGCTAACTTCTGGTGGAGATATTAAACTGAGGCCTAGTTTATTCCCTCAGGTGGATGTAACATGTCTCATGGCACTATCTGACAAAAAGGACAGTTCTCCACACTGCAGAGTGGTTGAAAGATGGGAGCTGGTTTAGCTCAGTTGGCTGAACAGCTGGTAATTGATAGTGACAGTGTGGGTTTAGTTCCAACTTCCGGCTGAGGTTACCATTAAGGTCACTTCTTCTCAACCTCACCTGAGGCATGATGACCCTCAGGTTAAACCATCATTAGTCCCCACGTCTCTCTCCCTCTCCACACTGGGAGAGGAGCCCTATGGCCTGGTAATGCTATGGCAACATTTTACAATCCATAGAATTACTGCTTTGTCATTGGTGGGAGCTGGCTGTGCAGAAATTGGTTGCCACATTTTCTAATTACAACAGATCTTCTTCGTTTTGAGATCTCCTCCCAAAAGGCAGGTCTGACCCCCAGTGTCACAACGCAGACCATCCAGCAACCACTTCCCCAAAGTCTGAGTTGCAGTAGCAACATACCTTTTACCTCCATCTTTGACCTATGAATAGTGATGACACTCACTCCAATGTTCTTTCCATCACACTGATGACCAGGAATCTCTCCCACTCTTAGTGCCTGCCATTGGTGTGTGTGTGTTGGAGGGATTTGCAAGTGGATACTCAACCTGTTTGGCCTCATTATGAATGCTCCTTCCTTGGCTGTTGGGTCCTGGAGTGGAGTTTGAACTTGCAGTTTCTGACTGAGGAGCAAGCCACTACACACTGCATGACAAGACCTCCCCCATGGTAACACTTGTGGGATACGTGGTTAAGCCACTATTGGAATACTGTGTTCAATTGTCCTTGCTATAGGAATGATATTATTAAACCTGCAGGGATTCGGAAAAGATTTATAAAGATGTTGCCAGGATTAGAAGGTTTGAACTATAGGGAGAGGCTGAACAGGCTGGAGCTGTTTTCCCAGGAGTATCAGAGGCTGAGGGGTGACCTTATTGAGGTTTATAAAATCGGGTGGGGAGGGGGTGGGGGGGGACATGGAAGGGGGGGAATAGCTGAGCTCTTTTCCCCAGGGTGGGACAATCCAAAACTAGAGGGCATAGGTTTAAAGTGAGAGAGCAAAGATTTAGATGGGGCAACTTTTTCACCCAGAGGTTGGTACGTGTATAGAATGAGCTGCTAGAGGAAGTGGTGGAGGCTGGTACAATTATAACATTTAAAAGGCACCTGGATGGGTATATGAAAAGGAAGAGTTTAGAGGGATATGGGCCAAATGGTGGCAAATGGGACTGGATTAATTTAGGATATCTGGTCGGCACAGACAGCTCGGACTGAAGGATCTGTTTCCATGCTGTACATCTCTATGACTCGCCTTCATTAGTCATGGCATTGAATACAAGAGCTGACAGGTTACGGTGCAGCTGTATATAACATTAGTTAGGCCACAGCCAGAATACTGTAGTTAAGTCACACAACACAGGTTATAGTCGAACAGGTTTATTTGGAGTGCTGCTCCTTCACCGGTTAGCTAGTGAGGCAAGATCTGGAATTTACATATTAATGAACTGAAACCTGCAACCCAGTCTAAAAGATGAAAGACTTAACATCAATCTAGGTTTGTACAATATATCACATATATGACGCTATGATCTTTTGCTATATACTGTGTGTCCTATGATCCTGCCCCATTAGTTACCTGACAAGGGAGGAGTGGCCCAAAAGCTAGTGCTTCCAAGTAAACCTGTTGTACTATAACTTAGTGTTGTGTGATTTTTATCTTTGTCCACCCCAGTCCAATACCGGCACATCCACATCAGGAATACTGTCTGTGGTTGTGGTCATACACTACAGGAAGGATACGGTTGTGATGGAGAAACTGCAGAGGAGATTCAACAGGATGTTGCATGCGTTGGAATGTTTCAGCTCCAGGAGAGGTTACATAGGCGAGAGTATATTCACTGGAGCTCTGGGGATGGGTGGGTGGGGGCGGGGGGGAGAGGTGTGGTGGTGGTGGTGAGGTGGTGGGGGCGGTGGTGGTGGGGAGTCTACAAAATTATGAGGGGCGCAGATGGGAATAGACTTTTCCTGTCAGTAGAGGAGTCAGCTAATGGGAGGGGGCATAGATTTAAGGTAAGAGGCAGAAAGTTCAGAGGGGATTTAAGGAGAATTTTTTTTCACTGGGTAGCTGGGGTTCATTGCCTGAGGCAGGAACTATCACAACATTTACAAAGTTTTTAGATGAACACTGGAAGCAACATAACATACAAGGCTTTGGGCTAAGGGCCGGAAAATGGGACTTGAGTAGATAGGTGTTTATTGACAACTACAAGCACAAAGGAGCTTTTTCCATGTTGTACAATGCTATGATCCTACAAGATTTAAAAATAACTCAGTGACTGTAAGGTGTTGTGAATTTGTGAAAGGTGCTACGGAAATGTAAGTACTTTCCCTTTTTCAGTGCTTTAGGAAGAATGCAAGGCATTTCTGACACCCAGAAATGACTAAGGTATTAATGCTGTCATTGTCTCTTAAGTGGAATACACCTACCCAAGTGGGTGTGGGATTATTGCTCAGTGATACATCCCAGAAAGGGATATCAAGGAGCTGCCGGGATAGCTTCCTTGCGCAATCGAAAGCAGGGAGAAGTGGGATGGGAAAGCTAACTTTCAGTATCTGAACACATGAATAATGACCGTTTGGCCACAGTATCAAGCGTGGTCAGTGCTTCAACACCAGTTCCTTTGCAAGGACCAAGACACACAAAGGGAGAGTGGGAGATATTAGCAGAAAGAAGAAAAGAGAAACTTAGAATGCCTTCAATGTAGAAATAACACCCTCCCACAAAAACATTTCACAAGACACAACCAGATTAAAATGAGCATTAAGAGGAGGTGACCAAATCCTTGTTCAAAAGGATCGCTTCTGAGAAGAGTCTTAAAGGGTGAGCGAAAGGTGAAGAGGCCCAGTATAACAAAGGAATTTCAAAGGATGGGGTCCAAATGGTTGAAGGTATAAGATCAGCATCACAAGGCACTAACAATAGCAGCAACTTGATATGGATGAGAATTGATGGTAATTTGGGATTTAACTTTACACTTGGTCCTGGGGCTCTGGGATGTACACCTGTGTGGCCAACAAAGACAAAAGGCTTGATCGTCCTTGACTTTAGCCCAATAATGGCATTGCAAACACTAAACATACAGCTGCTTCCTTGAAGGTGGTAAAAAGACACCAGGAATCCAAGAGCAAATTTATAACCACTGTCAGATCTTTGAATTTGAGTGAGGCAAAGAAAGCATTCCAGATTCTGTCCTTGTGGTCCCTGATGCCGGGTGCACCCTCAGATCGGATTACTCCCTCCTGACTCTCTGAAAGGTATCCAGTCCCCTCTACCTCTCGATAATGCAGACACTGACACTGCCTGCCTAAACATGCCTTTCTGATCCTATCTCTGCTAATACGTTTCTGTTTCTATCACTCATTTCCAATGGCAGTGAATTCTATCAGATAAAGCTGTGTAGACAACAGATACTATTTGTTGTATCGCGCCCATCCTGTTTCTTTTAATGCCCCTGAAGGCACTGACTCATTGGTGTACCATTCCACAGTAACTCATCCAATCACTTTTTTTTGTTCACACGTCATCATTGGCATGCAGTTTGACTGTGTGGGGCATCACTTTGGAACCCGTTGTATTCATGATCAGTTGGCTGCTTATTTTCTGGCAGGAGTTATTCAAATTTGATTCTGCACTGAGTGGCAGTGGTTCCTTTTGATCTTAGCAGTGGGCTAGGTAACTAAACCATTTACATGCCAACAGAGTAGGTGGTGATTTCCATGTGATAGTGCAGTTCCCACTCGGCAGCCCATTTTGCGTGCACTTCTGGTCTCCTTCCTATTGAAAAGATGTTGTAAAACTTGAGAGGATTCAGAAAAGATTTATAAGGATGTTGCCAGGTTGGAGGGTTTGAGCTATAGGGAGAGGCTGAATAGCCTGGGGCTGTTTTCCCTGGAATGTCAGAGGCTGAGGGGTGACCTTTTTCGAGGTTTATAAAATCATGGACAGGGTAAATAGACAAGGTCTTTTTCCCAGGGGTAGGGGAGCCCAGAACTAGAGGGCATAGGTTTAGGGTGAGAGGGGAAAGATATAAAAGGGACCTAAGGGGCAACTTTTCCACACAGGGGGTGGTACGTGTATGGAATGAGCTGCCAGAGGAGCGGAGGCTGGTACAATTGAAGCATTTAAAAGGCATCTGGATGGGTACATGAACAGGAAGGGTTTGGAGGGATATAGGCCAAGTGCTGACAAATGGGACAAGATTAGGTTAGGATATCTGGTCGGTATGGATGAGTTGGATGGTGTATATCTCTATAACACTAAGATCTTCAATATCCAATAGAGGTATTAAAGAGATTATTGAATCACTATCGCTCACTTTACACAATGACACAAAATCAAGGCGTACTCGCCTCACTCAGTGTGGATGCACAGTTAAGCTGAGCCAGCTGAACCCCAGAGGACAGTACAGTAGACGGACTTCACGATTGTTTCCTTTCTGTTGCTGGGCTCCACGTTATCAGATTTACTGAATCCCGTTTCACAGCTTACCATGCGTGTGACGATTCGGGATTTGAAGACAACCCCATGAATGAATGGTAAAAACCAAAGGAACTGTGGGTGCTGTAAATCAGAAACATGAACAGAAATTGCTGGAAAAGCTCAGCAGGTCTGGCAGCATCAGTGAAGAGAAATCAGAGTTAACGTTTTGGGTCCAGTGACCCTTTCTCAGAAGGTTTTTTTTTGTTAAGAACAAATAAGACATGGAGAAGTTGAGACAAGTCTTAAGTCAGGTAGAGTAGAGACACAGGAAGCAGGGAGAGTATTTTGACCAAGGAAGAATGAGTAAAGATGTTTTAGAGGAGCAGTGACCATAGATTATTGATGAATTGAAGGAAATAAAGGCTTCTGACAAAGATTGGAGATCAGAGGGGAAGGAAGGATTTCAGTTTACTGGTTCTGTTGTCTTTGGAATTGAGTGCAAAAGCCTATAATCCTTGCTCTGTGAAACAGCAGGACATAAAAAAGGGAAAATATTTCCAAAGGCGTAGTAAATACACAGTAGATTTCAGCCGTGAATTGAAGAACAATAGACAGTTTGAAGATAGTATCAATGGAGAAGCACAATCAAAATGTATATATGACATCATAAAAATACAAGAACAGAGAAATGTTTTTAGAAAGAAACAGAGGAAACACGAAATGACCCAAAGATCAATCATGTTCAGTAATTCTCACAGCATTTTGCTGAAAGGAGCTTATTTCAAAAGGATGAGCAATTATGGACTCCCCACCAAATAATAATACTGTGGACAGGCCTTCTGGGCTGCAAGGGTAGTGTCCCTTCCTCTGAGCCAGGTGCTCTAGCTTTCAATCCCACAACTTCATGACCAAGGAATGATGTGACCATAACACGGCCAAACAAGTTGAAGACCAAGTTGGAAATCCATCCAACACACATCCAAAAGAGCAGAAGAGATTTCTGATTAACCATGTGATGGATTGAAATAGAAATATCTGCCATGAATACACTTAGCTCCAGATTGCAATATCCATGTAACTCAGAGCCCTTGGGGGAGGAGGCTGGTTGGCTCAGTTAGTCAAATGGCCAGTGTGGCTTGGCTTTGTGTCTGCTTGGTGGGATGATTTCAGGATCTACCTCTTTGTCCTGTCAGTGGTGGAGTTTGGGGCACTGTGGATCGAAACTATCATCAGGCTGGGAAGCGAAGAAGAACATAATGCTCGAGACTTGCAAGTGCTGCATGCAAAGAATGTCTTAACGTTTTTGAGCAAGACGGAATTGTTTACAGATCTGGAGATCCCCACATCATTCTTCCAAGTTCCCTTATCTCCTAGGTGTGTCAGTTAGTGCACTGTCCAAATGGTAGCCACATTTTCATCTCTACCTGCATGGATACAGACCCTTTGGTCCAACCAGTCCATGCCAAACCTAATCCCAAATTAAACCAGTCCTGCCTGTCTGCTCCTAGCCCAGATCCAAGCAGACCTTTCCTATTCATGCACTTATCCAAATGTCTTTTACATGTTGTAATTGTACCCACATCCACCAGTTCCTCAGGAAGTTCATTCCACACACGAACCACTCTCTGTGTAAACAATTTGCCCCAAGTGTCTTTTTAAAATCACTCTCCTCTCACCTTAAAAATGTGCCCTCTAGTCTTGAAATCCAGCATCCTAGGGAGAAGGAGGAGAAAGTGAGGACTGCAGATGCTGGAGATCAGAGGTGAAAATGTGTTGCTGGAAAACCGCAGCAGGGCAGGCAGCATCCAAGGAGCAGGGGAGTCGATGTTTCGGGCATGAGCCCTTCTTCGGGAATGAGGAAAGTGTGTCCAGCAGGCTAAGATGCAGGCAGATCTTAGCCTGCTGGACACACTTTCCTCATTCCTGAAGAAGGGCTTATGCCCGAAACGTCGATTCTCCTGTTCCTCGGATGCTGCCTGACCTGCTGCACTTTTCCAGCAACACAGTTTCAGCAGCCTAGGGAGAAGACGACTACAGTTAAATCTATCTATACCCCTCATTATTTTATAAACTTCTATAAGGTCACCTCTCAACCTTCTACACACCAGTGAAAAACATTCCAGCCCAACCAGCCTTTCTTTACAACTCAAACCTTCCATACCCAATGATATCTTGCACCAAGCCTATTTTGCTCCTCTCATTTTGTCTACCTGTAAGGCCAATTCTGCTCCTTAAACACTTTACCGACTCCAAGAGGTGTGTAGCACACAGTCTGAGAACTACTGTTCTAGTTTGACTCCAATCTGATAGTTGCATGATCCAGTAGTAACAGAGATATTGATCAATCATTGTATTACAACACTTCACCTGCTGAAATAATGGAAAGAAACACTGAAAAATGATTGAAAAGAAAGTCATTCTTGGCAGTAGCCTTACAAATATTTCCTGCTCCTTTTTTTCCAAATCTCTAGTTTGTGTTGTTTCGGGGAATTACTGATTTTCCTCTGTTTGCATGTAATGATGAGTAAGAGTATGCAGAGGAAAATGTCTTCAAAGAAAAATGATTTGTTCTGGAGGAAGATGCAGAATATAGTCCGTAACACTTCAACAGATGGTCTCACATTTAGGTCTGTTTTGTATAACTAATACTTTTTTTTCAAAGTTAACACGCTATCAGCAACTTTATTCCTTTCCATTTTCTCCTCCCACCACTCTGTCTCCCTTTCTTGATGTTGATGTTTTTTAGCAGCTCATTGGACGCTCTGAATATTGTTTTAAAGTTTCTCTCGCCCCCGCCTACACCCCCTCCCACCTCGATACTGTTATTCACAATCTTAGTTAGGGTGACAAACCTTGCATTTCTGTAGCGACTTTCACAGCCTCAGGACATTTGAAAGCACTTGACAACCAATGCAGAGCCACTAGACTTTTAGTTACCCCTGTCAAGTAAAGATAACACAACAGCCAATTTGAGCATAGCCAGCTCCCACAATCAGAAATGTGATTTTGGCTTGAGAATTGATTGGTTGATAAGTTAGTAACAATCCTCACAGTAACTGTAGCTGGTGGAGGATTTGAACCCCTGGTATTAGCACTCAGTCTGCATTGTGAATTAGCTGTCCAGCCAAATGAGCTAAACTGATCCCTGTCTTGCCAATGAGAAGGTATCCAGTACTTGGGGAACTCCAGTCCAAATCACTTTCTCAGTGGAGAAAATTGTCCTTAAATTAACAATTAACAAATTGCAATTTTATTTTTTGTTAAAATTTAAATAGAAAATTTTGGAAATGTACAGCAGGTTGTTACCAACTGAAAACTAGGGGAATATGTGCCCTTTCAGGTGATAAGGAATCAAAACCTGAGTTTATGTAGCATCCTTCCACACCCCTAGGGATTGTGACACACTTTCAAATCAATAATTACTTTTGAAGTGCACTCATTATTGTTACGCTGACAACAGGGGGAGGTTGTTTCCATTGGTAGAAGAATTCCGAATTGGAGTGATTGGCAAATGAAGGAATAGTGTCATTAGGGGAAACTTTGACATATGAGTGGTTGGGATCTAGAATGTACTACCTGAGAGTGTGGTAGAGACAGGTTCAAGTCAGGTGTTTGAAAGAGATTTGGATCAGTCTGTGAAGAAGGTGTATTCTCAGAACGATGAGGGAAAGGCAGGGGAGTGGGACAGGCTGAGTTACTCTTGCAGAGAGCTGGCATGTACACAATGGACCAAGTGGTCCCCTTCTGTGCTGTAACCATTCAGTGACTCCATCCATGATTCCAAATGCAGGCGCAAAATTACTCATGGAGCAAGGCCTCACACAAACAGCGAATGAATGAGTGAGCGAATATTTTGCCACTTCTCAGAGAATTATTGGCCAAGACACAAGTTGAAGTAAAAATAGAAAATACTGGAAATAGTCAAAATGTCTGGTTTCGGTGACCTTTCATCAGAACTGGTTGCAGAGTACCTCAACACCGCTTAGATCCACCAAAAAGACTTTACTCATCCTTCCAAAAGACAATGCAGTATTGTCCATTGAAGAGCCAAAGGCAATATATACAATAGACTCAAACTCATGTTGGGGTGATGTCTATTCATAACAAGGGAATAATTCTAATTCATACATGCATTTACATAGCTCCCTATATTAAAGCATCCTGAAGCAGTTAACAGGATAAATTATAATTCAGTAATTGTTGTTATGAAATCTCTGACATTATTTTCCCAGGACCTCTTTCTGTATTTTCACAGTTTCTTTACAATGCTCTTGACTCTCTGTATTTTAGTGAAAATTCTGTCTTTATTTCTGCGGAATGCCTGTGTTGCTGTGAAACTGCTGACTGTAATTCTGTTGAATCTCTGTCTGTATTTTTTGTGGATTCTAGATCTGCTTTTTTGTTGACTCTGTTCGCATTTCCGTAGAATCTCTGGCTATATTTCTGTGGAATCTCTAGGTTTCTGTGAAATTCCTGTTTGGTATTTTCTGTGAAATCTCTGTTTGTACTTTTGTGGAATTTCTAACTGCATTTTGTGAATCACTGATCATGGGATTTCTGACTATTTTTCTGGATTCTGAATCTCTGTGAAACTTCTGCATGTATTCTGGGAATCTCTATTTGTATTTTTGTGGGACTTCTGTATTTCTACACAATCACTGACAATATTTCTGCAGAATCACTAGGTTTCTGTGAAATTCAGTTGGTATTTTTACTGTGTCTATATCTGTTTTCAGTGAATCTAACTGTATCTTTGTGGAATCTGTCTTCATAAATCTGTGTGAATTTTGTTTTAGATTTCTTCCTGTTCTTTTGTAGAACCTCTGTCTGTGTTTCAAGAAATCTGTCCGGATTTCTGTGGGATCGCTCTTTGCTCTCTGTAATCTCTGCGTTTCTGTAGGATCTCTATTTCTGTGTCATTTCTGTTGGATCACCGTATTGTTGTGAAATTTCAGTGGAATCTTTAGTTTTTATTTCTATGGCATCCCTGTATTGCTGTGAAACTGCAGTCTGCAGTTCTGTTGAACCTTTGCCTGTATTTTAGTGGAATTTCTTTGTTACTGTTAATTACTAACTGTATTTTAGTAGAATATGTGCTTCTTTGGAATGTCTCTCCGCATTTACTGAGGAATCTGTTTGTATTCCTCTGAAATCTTCAAATTTTTTGGTGAAATCTCTCGGCGTATATCTGTGTAAACTCTCTTTATTTGTTAGATTTACATCTGTCCTTTTGTGGGATCACTATTTCTGTAGGACCTCTCAGTATTTCTGTGGAATCTATCTTGGTATTAAAGGAATCTCTCTGTATTTCTGCAGAATACCATTTCTGTGGAATCTCTTTGTATTTTGGTGGAATATCTATTTTTGTAGGATCTGTGTATTTCTATGAAATCTAACTCCATTTCTGTGAAATTTCTTCTATTTCTGTGACACACTCTCCTCCTTGGAATATTCCTTACTTCTGAGATTTCTCCCAATATTTCTGCCTGTATTTCTTCTGTATTTCTGGATCTCTCTGTATTTCTTTGGCATCGATCTGCATTTCTATGAAATCCATTTCTATTTCTCTGAAATCCCTCTCCATTGTGGATCTCTATTTCTGCGGGATCTCTCTATTTCTGCCAAACCTCTCTGTATTTCTGTGGGAATGTCTCTCTCTATTGCCATGGGATCTCTCTGTATTTCTATGGGAATCTCTCTCTTTATTGCTATGGGATCTCTCTCTCTCTCTATTGCTGTGGGATATCTCTGTATTTCTGTGGGAATCTCTCTCTCTCTTGCTGTGGGATCTCTCTGTATTTCTATGGGGATCTCTCTCTATTGCTGTGGGATCTCTGTATTTCTATGAGAATCTCTCTCTCTATTGCTGTGAGACCTCTGTATTTTTATGCGAATCTCTATTGCTGTGGGATCTCTGTGTATTTCTGTGGGAATCTCTCTCTCTCTTGCTGTGGGATCTCTCTATTTCTGTAAGAATCTCTCTCTATTGCTGTGAGATCTCTCTGTATTTCTATGGGAATCTCTATTGCTGTGGGATCTCTGTGTATTTCTTTGAGAGTCTCTCCCTCTATTGCTGTGGGATCTCTGTGTATTTCTTTGAGAGTCTCTCCCTCTATTGCTGTGGGATCTCTCTGTATTTCTGTGTAACAGTCTTTCTGTAGCTTCCCTGAGTATTTCTGTGCACACTTCTGTCCCTGGAGTTTGCATTTTCTGTTGAAGTCTCTGTGGAACCCCTCCTTGTCTGTATTTGTGTTTTTATCAGTGTGACCCCACCCCTCTCCCGGTCTCTGTGGGATCTTGCCTTGCCTCTCGCTGTCGGATCTGGATCGGCCCGAGCCCGAGGTGTGCAGTCCGGCTCCCAGAGTCCAGGACGGGTTGTGCTGGCTGCTCGGAGTCAGTGAGAGGCTCTTGTTTACCAGCGAGCTCGGAGCCTGAGTCAGAGAGACGGCGGGCGGACCTAAAGCCACCGAGAAAGAGAGAGAGACACACACACATATACAACAGAGAGAGAGAGAAAGAAAGAAAGAAAAGCATCGGAAACCCCTTCGAGCATTGCTCCCGGAGACCAGCGAGCACCCCCCCACGGGGAGGGAGTGCAGTGGGAACCACGGCCGGTGCAGAGAGCTCCCATCCCGGGGAGTGAAGGCGAACCCCGCGCCTCTCCTCATTTCTTGTTTCATTCCCCTCTCTCTCTCTCTCTCCTTTTCTCTCTCTCTCTCTCTCTTCCCCTCTCTCCTATTCTCTCTCCCTTGTCCTGGAAAAATCCCAACGCGCCACGCTTTGCCTTTTTTTTTCCTCCTTTCTCCCTCCCCCACCTTTCTGTCTCTCTCTCTATTTTTCTTTTCCTTCCTCAGGCTCCAAACAAACAACAGAGGAGGGAGGGAGGGAGGGAGGAAAGCAGAGAGAGGAGGTGGGGGGTGGGGGTAAAGAGAGAAAATCTTGTTTTTTTTTGAGAGCAATTCCTGAGAGGAAATAAAATATCCCTCTGAATTGTTGGGAGTTAAAAAAAATCCCACACCAATCTGTGTGGATATATTTTCTCTGGTTTCTTTAAAATATATTTTTCCTCTCCCATTGTTTCCCTTTTATTTTGTCTCTGTCTTTTTAAAGGAATGGACACTGAGGATGGGGAGTTTCAGGACAGCTGTGTTCGTTAAATTTCACAGTGAATCAGAGAGAAGGTTGAAACAGGACTCAAGAAAAAACAGACAGGGAGACACTGTAACAAGAACAGAGGAAGAGAACATTTTCCATCTGCAACAGTAACTTTTTTTCCCTGCATCCTCTCTTAGTGAGAATTTGGAAGTCCCCACTCCCACCTTTTTAAAAAAAACAATCCTCTTCGATCCTTTCTCTCCCTCCCCCCCCAAAAAAAAAATCTGGTTAAAAAATCACCATCGATTCCAGAGAATTTTTGTTTTTTTTTCCCACCCCTCCCTGAAGAAAAAGGACCTCTTCTGGTTTGGTTTGTTGGGGCTGAGGATTTGATTTCATTTTTTTCTGTTTCAGTTTGTTTGTTGTGTGTTTTTTTTTCGTGGCATACTCGGAATGTTCTGTTGGGTTCCCCAAATGGGCACGAACTGTAGAACAAAGACCGTCACCTTGTGTTGGGGTTTGCTGATTGTCTGCACCTCTCTCACTCTGGGACAGACAGATGCCGAAAGTAAGTATGACTTTCGTTGAGACTTTTGATTTCTCTACCTGTGACAAAATAAAATCCTCAATCTTCAAGCTTTCTGTTTATATATTATATGCAGAGAGAGAGTAAATGTTTCAAAAATGCATTTTTAAAACTTTCGTAAGGATAAACCCTTTCTTGTAACTTTGCAGGCTGTTTTTTTCTTTGTAAGTTATTCAGAAATGCCCTAATGATTAGTGATTAATTGCTCAGATCTATGATTATTTCTTTTTACTTTCATTGTTTTAGTTTCAAGTCTCGATTATATTTTCATAGGTGTGCATTTTAGCTGTACCTGTAACCCTGCCAGAGAGTTATGGCAAACTTTTTTCCCCCCCCCGTCGTGTGTTGTAACTTGATTTGTTTAAAGGAGAGATCGTGTGCCTTCGAGCAGTTGTTTCAGAAGTTCAGCAGAATATGTTGTTTGGGGTTTGCGGCATTCGGGGGCATTTGTTGCACTTCCTGGCCTGTTCAGGGGGTGGGCTCCTTGGTGATGTGTAGCCCAACTGTTTTCCCTTTTGAGATGAGGAGCAGGCAGCAAAGGGTATGAGAATGTTGTCTCTGAAAAAGAACTGTTTGTAAGTCTCCAGAACCTGCGAATTATCATGGCGCACATTTCATAGATTACAGTTGTGATTGCTCTTCTTTTTTTGCCTTGGGAGAATTGTAGGGTCACGGTTGTTCCCAGTCTGACCTTCCCCCTCCCCGGATGTTGACCCTCTTTTTCCCCCTCCCCGAAAGGATTTCTGTTGGAAGGCTGCTGTAACTTCCTAATCATCAGCTCCTCTGCATCTCCCCCACCCAAAACCCCATATTTGTTTGTAGGCTGTCTGCTTATTTGCATTTCCTCCATGTTTATCTCTCCTAATTTCTTTTATCAGTTTTTTTTAATCTACTATCTTTTCGTTTGTTGTCTGTTCCTGTGACTTTGATTTGTGTTTATGTTTGCAATTTTTTAGTGTTGACTTCATTTTCTCTTCAGTCTGGTTTTATTCCCTTTTATCTGTTGATGTCGTTGTTTAACAGGTCTGTCTTTGTCTCTGTTGATGTTCTTTCTTTTCTGTATTTCCTCTCTTCCCTTATCTCACTTCAATTGTTGTGTCTTTTTTTTTCCCACTCTATCAGAATCTTGGCTGCAGCCTGTCACTGTTTTCCTGTTGTGTTGTCTGTTCCTTTTTTTCCGTCTATCCTGTTTGCTCCTCATCATATTTTTTCTGTTGTGTTTTTGCCTCGCTTTGAGAGTTCTGATCTAGTTTCAAGGAGTTTTCTCATCGTATTCTAACTGAGCCTGGTTACCTGAGATTTTCTCTGAATTTCGTTTTGTTCCTGTTTACCTCCCTCCCATTAGTTTCTGTGTTTTTGCTGCATTTTAAATCAAGGCTGCTTGCTGCTTGATCTGTTAGTTTTGTTGTCCTCTGTTGTGCTAAGGTTTCAGTTTCTGTGTTCACATTTGATCTTATTTTCTGGTTTTCGGACTTGATTGGCGCATTATCATTTCTGCTGATTATGATTTTTCTCATCTTACATTCTTACTCATGAAGTTTAGTGTTTCCCGTCTGTGTACCTATTGATGGATTGTTTTCTACCTTGAATGAGTTTCCTCTTCCCCCTTTTATCACTTCTGTTTAGAAATTAATTTTCTTCACTCGCCCTGTTTTGTATTTTCTGTGAAATCTTGTCTGTACTTTGTTTAATCTCTGTGTTTGACGATTATATGATTTTTTTCTCTCTAGTTCATCTTTGTGCTCTTTAATCACCTTTGTTTACTTCTATTCCTGCTGGTTTAAGTTATTGATGCTTTGTTCAATCTTCTTTGATTTCTTTTTCCAACTTAACCTTGAGAAATTCTACGTTTTGAAATCATGTTCTCACTCCTGACCGGACACTTTTCTCCCTCTCCTCCTCACATTTCCTCTTTTTCTCTCTGTATCATATTTTCTCTCATTTTCATGTTTTCTCTCTCCTCTCACTTTTCCACACCCCTCCCCTCTTTCTGTCTGTCGCAGGTTTACTCTCTCATTCCAACATAAGAACCAGGAGCAGGAACAGGCAATTCAGATCCTCAAACCTCTCCCGTCTTGGCCTCAACTTCACTTTCCTGCCCGTGCGACAATACTCATTAGCCTGTAACAAATCAAAAATCTGCCTTATTTTCTCCTTTTAAATTTATTCAATGTCATGGCATTCTCTATTTTTTCTTTCTCGAGTTTCCATTTTCTCTCTGTCTGTCTTGCATGCTTCCACTTTTTGTTCACACTCTCCCCTTTGTGTCGCCCCTTTCCCTCTCTCTCTCTCATCTTTACCCTACTCCACCCCGTGTTGTCTTTCTCTTTTCCTTCCCTCTCTTGCGTTCTTCCTCTCTCGTCTTTCCCCATTCTCTCTCTCATCTTTTCCCTTCACCCCCCCGTCTTTCCCCTTCTCTCTCCCTCCATCTCGTCTTTCTCCTTCTCGCTCCCTCCCTCTCGTCTTTCTCCTTCTCGCTCCCTCCCTCTCGTCTTTCTCCTTCTCTCTCCCTCCCTCTCGTCTTTCTCCTTCTCTCTCCCTCCCTCTCGTCTTTCTCCTTCTCTCTCCCTCCCTCTCGTCTTTCTCCTTCTCTCTCCCTCCCTCTCGTCTTTCTCCTTCTCTCTCCCTCCCTCTCGTCTTTCTCCTTCTCTCTCCCTCCCTCTCGTCTTTCCCCTTCTCCCTCCCCTCTCGTCTTTCCTCCTCTCTCCCCCTCCCTCCCTCTCGTCTTTCCTCTCCTCCCTCCCTCCCTCCCCTCTTGTCTTTCCTCCTCTCTCTCCCTCCCTCCCTCTCGTCTTCCCCCTTCTCCCTCCCTCCCTCTCGTCTTTCCTCTTCTCCCTCCCTCCCCTCTCGTCTTTCCTCCTCTCGCTCCCTCCCTCCCTCTCGTCTTTCTTCTTCTCCCTCTTTCTCTCCCTCTCATCTTTCTCCTTCTCCCTCCCTCCCTCTCGTCCTTCCCCCTTCTCCCTCCCTCCCTCTCGTCTTTCCTCTTCTCCCTCCCTCCCTCCCCTCTCGTCTTTCCTCCTCTCGCTCCCTCCCTCCCTCTCGTCTTTCCCCTTCTCTCTCCCTCCCTCACTCTCGTCTTTCCCCTTCTCCCTCCCTCCTTCCCGTCTTTCCCCTTCTCCCTCCTCCATCCCTCCCTCTCGTGTTTCCCCATCTCCCTCCCTCCCTCCGTCTCGTCTTTCCCCTTCTCCCTCCCTCCCTCTCGTCTTTCTCCTTCTCCCTCCCTCCGTCTCGTCTTTCTCCTTCTCTCTCCCTCCCTCTCGTCTTTCCCCTTCTCTCTCCCTCCCTCTCGTCATTCCCCCTTCTCCCTCCCTCCCTCCCTCTCATCTTTCCGATTCTCCCTCCCTCCCTCTGTCTCGTCTTTCCCCTTCACCTTCCCTCCCTCTCATCTTTCTCCTTCTCCCTCTCGTCTTTCTCCTTCTCCCTCCCTCCCTCCCTCCCGTCTTTCTCCTTCTCCCTCCCTCCCTCCCTCCCGTCTTTCTCCTTCTCCCTCCCTCCCTCTCGTCCTTCCCCCTTCTTCCTCCCTCTCTCCCTCCCTCTCGTCTTTCCCCTTCTCCCTCTCTCCCTCTCGTCTTTCCCCTTCTCCCTCTCTCCCTCCCTCTCATCTTTCTCCTTCTCCCTCCCTCTCGTCTTTCTCCTTCTCCTCCCTCCCTCCTTCCCTCTCGTCTTCCTCTTCTCCCTCTCTCCCTCCTTTCCTCTAGTCTTTCCCCTTCTCCTTCCCTCCCTCCTTCTCGTCCTTCACGTTCTCCCTCACCCCCCCCCCCATCGTCTTTCTCCTTCTCAGTCCCTCCCTCTCATCTTTCCGATTCTCCCTCCCTCCCTCTGTCTCATCTTTCTCCTTCACCTTCCCTCACTCTCGTCTTTCCCCTTCTCCCTCTCGTCTTTCCCCTTCTCCCTCTCGTCTTTCCCCTTCTCCCTCCTCCATCCCTCCCTCTCGTCTTTCCCCATCTCCCTCTCGTCTTTCCCCTTCTCTCTCCCTCCCTCCCTCTCATCTTTCCCCTTCTCTCTCCCTCCCTCCCTCTCATCTTTCCCCTTCTCCCTCCCTCCCTCTCATCTTTCCCCTTCTCCCTCCCTCCCTCTCGTCTTTCCCCTTCTCCCTCCCTCCCTCTCGTCTTTCCCCTTCTCCCTCCCTCCCTCTCGTCTTTCCCCTTCTCCCTCCCTCCCTCTCGTCTTTCCCCTTCTCCCTCCCTCCCTCTCGTCTTTCCCCTTCTCCCTCCCTCCCTCTCGTCTTTCCCCTTCTCCCTCCCTCCCTCTCGCCTTTCCCTCCCTCCCTCTCGCCTTCCCTCTCGCTTTTCCCCTTCACCCTCCGCTCTCTCTCTCTCCCCCCATCTCTCTCGTCTTTCCCCTTCTCGTTCTCTCTCGTCTTTCCCCTTCATTTCTCTCTCTCTCTCTCTCTCTATTTTCCCCTTCTCCCTCCCTCTCTCTCTCTACTTTCCCGTTCTCCCTCCCTCTCTCTCGAATTTCCCTTTTCTCTCTCTCTCCTATCCCCTTCTCCCTCGCTCGTCTTTCCCTCTTTCTCTCTCTCTCTCTCTCTCTCGTCTTTCCCTTTTTTCCTCACTCCCTCTCGTCTTTCCCCTTCTCCCTCACTCTCTCTCGCCTTTCCTCTTCTCCCTTTCTTGTTTTCTCTCTCTCTCTCTCTCTCTGTCTCTCCTTTCCACTTCTCCCCCCCCCCCCATCTTCCCCTTCTTCTCTCTCGTCTTTCCCCTTCTGCCTCTCTCTCTCATCTTCTCCTTCTCCCTCTCTCTCTTTCGTCTTTCTCCTTCAGTGTCTCTCATCTTTCCACTTCTCCTTCCCCTTCTCATCTTCCCCTTCTTCCCCTTCTTCCCCCTTCTCCCTCCCTCCCGCTCTCATCTTTCTGTTTCCCCTTTCTTTCTCTCTCTCTCTCTCTCTCTCTCTCTCTGCCTCTGTCTCTGTCTCTCTCTCTCGCTCTCTGTCTCTCTCGCTCTCGCTCTCTCTGCCTCTGTGTCTCTGCCTCTGTGTCTGTCTGTCTGTCTCTCTCTCTTTGCCTGCCTTTGCCTGTCTGTTTCTCTCTGTCTCTGTCTCTGTCTCTCTCTCCCTCTGGTGTTTTTTGTGTCTCTAGTGGTTGCTCTGCTTTCATGCCTGCCTCTCTGGTGTTTCCTCTCTCTCTCTCGCTCACCCTCCACCCCCCACCCTCGCCCTCACCCTCTGTTTCTTGAGTTCGTTTCTCTCTTACTCTCACTCTCCGTGAGGTGGAGTGTGGTGTTCCAGCAGGAACTGTATCGTGCCGAACGTGTGCACGTGCAAGGGTCCACACTCGAGTGTTAGTGGAATTGTTTCCATTGTGCGTAGTCGGCTTTGCTCTCTGCTAATCGTTTTAATGTGTTTACTGTTCACGGGAATTGCTGGAAAAGATGGCCATCTATAATGGAGCACGTTACTTTTAATTCAACAAGTCTAAGCTCACTTGTTGCCAAAACATGACTTAAAAAGCAAGCTGGAAATAAGGTAGTGAGGTTTGAAAGACTGTGATACTCTTTGGAAAAGGGGCGGTCATGTGGGGATTTTCCACCAATCAACTTCAGCCCAACTTCACTTACAACATTTAGAGCCAAGTGTTTTATTCCCATGAGGCTGTGTTTCTATTTTATGTCAGAGTTTGGCTTTTCCACCGCTGAAGTTTGTGGTGTTAGGTAGTTCTCAGTCAGTCAGCATGGGATGCCCACTCACGGGGCATGAAACAGAAAAGCAGCTATGGGTGGCAGCAGTGCCATGGGATCTTTCTGATTGAGTAGAGTGGGCAGATGGAGCCTGTGTTTAACATCTCACCGGAGATGGTTCCTGCGGCAGTGCAGCAGCCCTGGCAACGTACCTCGGGAATCAGTCTGCACCTCCTTTTCCCAGCAGTACTGATTTATTTGAGAGTTTGGGATTTGACATTCTTGAGTTAGCAAAATGCAAAAAAAAATCCCTCTTCTGCTTTCTCCGTCTCAATTACCTCGAAAGGCCCGTTACAATGCGGAGGGCAGCTATACTTCCAGTACTTTACCATAGAACCCCCCCGCGGTGTGGAAACAGGCCTTTTGACCCAACAAGTCCCTGCAGATCCTCTGCAGAATAATCCACCCAGATCCATTCCCCATTACTCTACATTTACACAAGGAAAGAGGGATGGTACGGTTATTCTATTCATTCACGGGACATGGGTGTCGCTGGCCACACCAGCGTTTATTTAGATTAGATTACTTACAGTGTGGAAACAGGCCCTTCGGCCCAACAAGTCCACACTGACCCTCCGAAGCGCAACCCACCCATATCCCAACATTTACCCCTTACCTAATACTACGGGCAATTTAGTATGACCAATTCACCTGACCTGCATATCTTTGGACTGTGGGAGGAAACCGGAGCACCTGGAGGAAACCCACGCAGACACGGGGAGAACGTGCAAACTCCACACAGTCAGTCGCCTGAGTTGGGAATTGAACCTGGGTCTCGGGCGCTGTGAGACAGCAGTGCTAACCACTGTGCCACCGTGCCACCCATCCCTAATTACCCAGTTAAAAGCCAATCACACTCTGTGGGTCTGGAATCACATGTAGGCCAGATCAGGCGGTTTCCTTCCCTGAAGGACATTAGCGAACCAGGTGGGTTTTTTCCGATAGTTGGCACTGGGTTCATTGGGCATCATTCGACTCCCGATTCCAGATTTTTATTGAATTCACAATTGGCCATCTGCTGTGGCGGGGTTTGATTGTATTCTCCCCAGAACAGTAGCCGGGTCTCCGGACTAGTAGTCCAACGATAATACTACTGGGCTGTTGTCTCCTGCCTGTTTGGGTTTGGATCTGTCTCTAACTGGGCTAGAAGCTGTCCATGAAGGTTTGGGGACCCAGACAGCCCCACTGTCTCTGAGCTAAAAACAATGACTGCAGATGCTGGAAACCAGATTCTGGATCAGTGGTGCTGGAAGAGCACAGCAGTTCAGGCAGCATCCAACGTGCAACGTTCCTGATGAAGGGCTTTTGCCCGAAACGTCGATTTTGCTGCTCGTTGGATGCTGCCTGAACTGCTGTGCTCTTCCAGCACCACTGATCCAATGCCTCTGAGCTAATCCTGCTGTGGGTGCCTGGCATCGACCCAGTCATTCTGACTTGGATAACCCTTGTTTGGTGGTCAGTGCCCCTTTAGTTTGGATGCGAGCAGCCTACAAGGTGCCACTTGCTGGAGCCTGCTATGATTGGGTCTGACGGAACAGTGCCACTATGCCTAAGGCTCACTTCTGTATTTCTTGTGTCAAATACAAAGAAAGAAAGGTCACTTTATGGTTTTTCTGACTCTCAAAAGATTTATAAGCGGCAATGCAATCCAACAATTAGCTTCTAACTGTTTTGTGAGAGGCTATTTACATCAATTAATCCTGTAGACCTGAAGGGACTGTCTGAATTGTGTTGACCTGTGGCACAGTAGAGGCTGACGTTGCATATTCTAATCGTACCTGTCATTAAACTGCTCGATTCCTCTTTTCACACAAGTGGGTCGTAGGGATCAGCTAATATTGTACTGAAAACAAAACGTGCTGGAGACCGCAGCGGGTCAGGCAGCATCCACGGAGAGAGAGAGAGCGAGCTAACGTTTCGAGTCTTCCCCAGGGCTGATGTGAAGTGTGGAGGGGGGTGCGAGGGAGGGCAGCATTTATGCAACAGTTGGGGAGAGGTTGGAATGCAGGTGGAGAGTGGGTGTTGATGGTGCAGATTAAGTGATCAGGATGTGAGAATGGCAGAACAATGGTGTGTCTAACTGCCAGCCAGTAATGAAGAGAGAGTCCCCCCGGGTGGAAGGAGAGAGGACATGGTGACAGAGACTACAATCAGTGAAGCCAAAAGGAAAGGGAAGGGAGAGGGTTCTTGGGTTCAACATTACGTCCAGCAATTTGTAAATCTGAAGATGAGGCGTTGATCCTCTAGTTTGTTGTGGGATTCACTTCACTGGAACACCGCAGCATGCTGAGCACAGACACATGGGGCATGTCAACAGGACACTGGGTTAAAAAGACCAGCTACAGGAAGGTCAGGGTTAGACTTCTGCGAGTACTGCACTGTGTTGGGAGGATAGCTACTGTCCACACTTGCATTGCGCCTGTAGGACAATTTAGGGTGGCTTATGTTTCTTATTGTTCTGTTTTCCCTGGGAATGGGAATGGCAGGATTGTGGAGTTGATCAGCCATTGAATGTCGGAGCAGACATTCAGAGTGGACTGGCCTCATCCTGCTCCGGCATCTTGCCGTCAGCCTTCACCGTCCAAGGGGATTGCTGTCAAAAGCTCTTCCCAAAGTCCGCTGCCTGGCTTTTGCGACCACGTTTTTGGTTTAGAATTCTCGAGTAAAAACGAAATGCCCCTCAGTTCTGGCAGTAACTGTGAAGAGAGTACCAGAGTCAGGTTTCGGATCGGAGAGCGCTTGTCAGAGGCTGCCTCTGTTGTGCTGAGGTTTCACTGCAGCTGGCTGTTCCCTTGGAGGGAGCTCTGCTATAGCTGGGAGCGGGCTGGGGGGTGATGTTAGTGATTTTGGAGAAGATTTGTAGCTCAGGTTATGGATCAGATTGTAAGTTTGCTCGCTGCGTTGGAAGGTTTGCTCTCAGATGTGCTCGGTAACGTCATTAGTGAGCCTCTGGTGAAGTGCTGGTGTTCTGTCCAGCTTTCTGTTTGTGTCTTAGTTTGTTACGGTCAGTGATATCATTTCTGGTTCTCTCTCTGAGAGGTTGGTAAATGGGGTCCAAATTGATGTGTTTGTAGATGAAGTCCTACAATGAATGCCAGGCCTCTGGGAATTCCTGTGCGTGTCTCTGTTTGGCCTGTCCCAGGATGGATGCACTGTCCCAGTTGAACTGGGGTGCCTCTTCGCCTGAGTGATAGTGGGTCATGTCTTTTGGTGGTGAGTTGGTGTTCGTGTGTCCTGCAAGGACTGCATTACATTGGACAGACGGACAAGAAACTAGCCCTGGGTTAGTAGATGAACAGCAAAGGTTTGGAAGGATATGGGCCGGGAGGGGGCAGGTGGGGCTAGTTTAGTTTGGGATTAGGGTCGGCATGGACTGGATGGACTGAAGGGTCTGTGTCCCTGCTGTATGACTCTGACTGACTGACGGGAAGCTGAGCTAATCAGCACCTGAGTTTCTGCGGTGTCAATTGTTCTGAGAGTTGGAAATTGGGCATTTGCAAGGTGAGAAACTACTTCAGGAAAATGTCTACCTTCTCAGCAATTAGTAGTGTTGCATGAGTTAGTTCTTTAAAATGTTGGCTGGGCACTAGGAGCTAGTTTTTAAATGTCTAGCTGTCGAAGGTGTGTGGTAACGTCAGCTTCCCTGTTGGATGTTTTGCAGTAAACAAAGAAAATTAAACATAGTGATAGGGTCTGCTCTCTCCTGTCCAACTTCAAGGGCGGCACAGTGGCTCAGCCTCACAGCACCAGGGGTCCGGGTTCGATTCCAGCCTCGGGTGACTGTCTTGTGGAGTTTGCGCATTCCTTCCCGTGTCTGCGTGGGTTTCCTCCGGGTGCTCCGGTTTCCTCCCACAGTCCAAAGATGTGCAGGTTAGGTGAATTGGCCATCTAAATTGCTCATAGTGCTAGGTGCATTAGTCAAAGGGGAATGAATCTGGGTGGGTTACCGTTTGGAGGATCAGTGTGGACTGGTTGGGCCGAAGAGCCTGTTTCCACACTGTAGGGAATCTGATCTAAAGGTTGCAGACATACAGGGTGCTGTAATGCTGCTCTTCTAAAGTGTGGTGTTACTGTGATCTATGTAGAAAATGGGCTGTTTCAACCATGTACTCAGTCTCATTAGCCCCTCCATCTTGATTTGTTCTTTGCACCAACAATGAAATCTCAGTACGAGTTAGAGTCATACAGCGTGGAAACAGACCTTTCGGCCCCTCTAGCCCAGCCAACCATCTACGCTGATGATTCCTCAGCGCGTGGTTTCTAGTGGACACAATAGTGAACTGTAGCATGCCCACTGATGGGTTCCAATTTCTGATCGACAGCAAGTGACACAGGTTCATCTCTCCAGGCCCTGGCTTTGAGCCCACAGCAGACTGATGGCATTTAGGCCTGCTTCCCAGCCCCAGCCATTCTGTCTGTAAACCCCTGTGCTCCCATCTCCTCCTCTCCAGGGGCATGGCGACTCCTTTTACTCTCCCTCCCTCACTGCACTGGAGGCTGGGGGGGAGGGGGTGGAGGTAGCCTTTCTCCCTGCTTTGTGGGCAGGTTTCTGGGGTGGGGGGGGGCAGACAGGGTGCATGTGACTAGTTAATCGTCCATACCCATGCTCACTGCTACCACTACTGTGACTAACCAAAGAGGTTAAGGAGGCTATTAGTTGAAAGTGAAAGCATATAAAGGAGGCAAAAGTCAGTGATAGCCCTGAAGACTGGGATCAATTCAGAATTCAACAAAGGAGGACTTAAAAAAAATGTAAAGAGAAAATAAATTATGAGGGCAAACTAGCAAGAAAAATAGAAACTGTCAGTAAGAGCTTCTTTAAGTATATTTTTAAAAAAAAGTAACTGGGAGGACAAAATGAACATAAGCCTTTTACAAAATGGATCTGTGGAGGCAGTTATGATTACAATGTGGAAACAGGCCCTTCAGCCCAACCAGTCCATACTGACCCTCCAAAGAGTAACCCACCCAGACCCATTTCCCTCTGACTAATGCACCTGGTGCTGTGAGGCAGCAGTGCTAACCACTGAGCCACCATGCCGCCCTAAAATGGGAAACAAGAAAATGGCAGAGGAGTTAAACAGACATTTTGCATCAGTGTTAATGGTGGAAGATACTTTAAACATCCCATTATAGAACACAGGAAATGGCACTTAATTTCTCCCTCTACCTAAAGAAGGAGTGTTAGACAATCTAATGGGGCTTACGGCAGGTATGTCCCTGAGCTTTGATGTCTTGCGGCTTTGGAACCTAAAAAACACAGCTACTGAGATTGGCTGCATCGGATTTAATCAAACTGCAATGTGACATCCTTGTTCAAAAGCCAAAAAACTATAACTATAGGGCAATTAAACCTACTGGAAACGATTATTAATGAGCAATAGTAACATTTGGAAAGTCATAATCTAATCAAGCGAAGTCAGGTCTGACACATTTATCAGAGTTTTTCAAGGAGGTTCAACCATGAAAGGGTTTAAAGGGAATTGGGCCAAATGCTGGCAAATGGGACTAGGTCAGATTAGGATGCCAGATTGGGGTGGGCGTGTTGAACTGAAGGATCTGTTTCTGTACTGTATGACTCAATGACCCCCCCCCACCCTTCTCTTGTCCGCTCCCCCTTCCTCCTCTGCCCACTCAACAGTGCCCCTTCTTCTCCACCCCTTGTCCACCAGCTTCCCAAATACCATCCCCCAACACCTTCTTCCCCCCCAACACACACACACACACACACACACACACACACACACACACACACACACACACACGCCCCTCCTGATTCCCCTTGTCTGCCCTCGGTCCCCCTCACCCCGATCTGCTTTGTCCTCACCCTGGCCCCTCTCTCCACCCCAGCTCCCTCCCAAACTGCCCCTCTCATTCCCTCCCTCTGGCAGCAATTTTACCTTCCTCTAGCCCCACCCTGATGCCCATCGTAAAATCTACCAACTATGAGTTCTCTTGTGATGCAGCGGTGGTGCCCCTCCCTCTGAGCCAGGAGGTCTGAGTTCCAGAGATATGAAATACCGTTGCCGAGGTTGTGAAAATACCTAAAATACTGTATAAGTGCCATCCTGTTTCCCAGTTGGTTCCTCAATGTCCTGACCAAGAAAACCATCTTGTATGCTCTCCAGGAATCTGCCTACTATGGTATTATTACTGATGTGGTTTTCCAGTCTGTATTGTAGACTGATGTCACTCACCATCACTACGGCAGCCTTGTTGTATGCGGTGCTAGTTTCCTGCTGAATCCCTTCCCCTACCTTGCCACTAATGTTCAGAGGTTTGCAGATAACAACCACTTGTGTTTCTGCCCCTTGTTAGTCCTTAGCTCCACCCAGGTCATTTTCTTGATAGAAATTTCAGACAGTTAGCTGCAGTACATCGTGTGGACAGTACGGCCCTGCTGCAACTCTGGGTGTGACGGTGGAGAGAGAGAGCCTGTTGTGTGGGACTGATCTGGACTCTTTTTTTTAAACAATCCATGGCAGCTGAAAGCAACAGTGACTTGAGTTAAACTTCCCGCGACTGAGAGAGCCGTCTCTCACCTGATTCTGTCACCGAGATTTGGAATTTTTAACTGTGTGCTGTATGAATGAGCCTCAGTCCATTTGAGTTGGAGGAAAATATTAGCTGGAGGCAAGTAATCTCTTCTGCCGCCCCCTCGATAAAGGCAGACTTGCATTTGCGTAGCGCCTTTTGGGCCAAATTGCTTTCCAACCCGGGAACTACAAGGAAGGAAGATGGCCCTTCCTTATTTCAGGCCCAGCAGTAATGGCTCAGCACGTCTTTCAGCTCTTCAAAAACACCTCGGTCTGTTTCTGAGTGGCACACATCTGAGAGGGTCCGTGGGTTATTAGATTGTCGCCTGCCTGGTGCCGAGTTGCCGGATTGAAACTGGATTCTTCAGGACGGGCAGGATGTGAAGGTGTGAATGTGGGCCAGAGCTGCCAGGAAAACGGTGAGCCTTTGGATCCTGTGTGAGGGGTTTACCGACAATCTCCTGAAGTTGACTCCCTGGGATGCTGTCACAGATTCTGAAAATATATCGGCTGCTCGAGAGGATAGTACAGAATGCCGAGCAGTAGAAGGTGCCTTTAACTGCACTGGGGTAGAGCTGTGTCATGTTTACTGTGAGTGTTTGCACAAAGATGTTCCACGCAGCCATATGGACGGGACTTGTACCATATGTTTCAAACTTGACATAACTTTAAAATTGCGAAGTGAAATTGTTTTTAATGGAGGAGGGGTGGTGGTGGTGGGCGAAGTCATTATGCAGCTCTGTTTTTCAGCTGTTGTGAAGTTGCTTGTTTGAAAGCAGCGTACCAGGCAGCTGAATTCCAGCAAACATTCTCTCGTGCTGCCCCTCCAACGTTGGGATTTGTGGAACCGCACGGTGACGCAGGCTCCTGCCTCTCTCCCGAGGCAGCGGAAGGGCTGAGCTAGTGTGTGCCGAGCGGCAGTCCGAGTGTAATTAGAGGAAAGTGTTGTTGGCTGAGTTCCTGCTGCACCCCTCCCTCCCTCCCTCCCTCCCTCTCTGCGTTTTTGGTTTTCCGATCTCCGGGGTGGAACGTGCAGGATTTCCCCCTCGGCCGGCAGTCCATGCCGCAGTCGTGGATAGAGTTGTGGTTCTGAGTGACGCACAGTGTGCCAGGCTGTGACCTCCCTGTGACCTCCCGTCCCTGATGTGCCAACGCACCCCTGTCAAGTCGTCATTGCTGGGTGGCTGCACGTTTCTGTGAATCCGTGTCCTCCTGCCTACCCTCACCCTCCGGCTCCAGGAAGTGAAGGTGGGGAGTTAAAAACACATCGGTGCATAAGGGGAACTGGTGAATAACATCAATCTAGAGCATCTTTATGGGATCAGTAATTACAGCTTACAGGATGCCAAATCACATCTTTAGGAACAGACAAGTCTTGGCCATCAAGGCCCAACTTGATTATGCAATGGAATTGTTTTGCCGCCTGTTTATTTTTTTTTGTTGGAAAATTGGTAGACGCAGAATGTAGTGCAGTCGTCTTGACCACTAACAGATGGCATAGAGGTTTTTTTTTGGAAATAAAAGTCAGGAGAGATCTGTCGCTGTTAAGATTAAAGTTGTAGCACACACAACTGATGTGTTGCAGCCTGCTCTATCTTGTGTGTGTCTTTGTGGAGAATGTTTACCCGATTTAAGGCAATTGCATAGGACTGGGGGGAGGGACATGTCAGTCGGTACGTTGTGATGCTGCTGTCTCTTTGGCTATGTCTGGGTGACTAACTCAGACTGTTAGCCTTCCGAATCCCAGTCTCATTCCTGATGAAGGGCTTTTGCCCAAAATGTTGAGTTTTCCTGCTCCTCTGATGCTGCCTGACCTGCTGTGCTTTCCCAGCACCACTCTAATCTTGACAGCTTTCTGAATCCGTTGTCCAGTACGTGGTCGCTCTCGATCGAGGCCGCAATGACAGTGTTGCACTGGCTTTTGAATGCAAGTTAAAACCAAGATGCCCTCTGTGTGCTCGAGTCCATGTATTAGACCCAGGACTCCATTTTAAACATGAGTTATCACACTGGTCTCACTAATATTTATTATTTGGTCAAAGGTATGTCCTTCTCTGATTACTGTGAATTAGCTGTTCAATGTTCTGGGACACACTGGCAATGTGAAACGTGAGGTTTGAGTGGCATGATGTGGGCAGCACGGTGGCACAGTGGTTAGCACTGCTGCCTCACAGCGCCTGTAGACCCGGGTTCAATTCCCGACTCAGGCGACTGACTGTGTGGAGTTTGCACGTTCTCCCTGTGTCTGCGTGGGTTTCCTCCGGGTGCTCCGGTTTCCTCCCACAGTCCAAAGATGTGCGGGTCAGGTGAATTGGCGAAGCAAAATTGTCCGTAGTGTTAGGTAAGGGGTAAATGTACGGGTATGGGTGGGTTGCGCTTCGGCGGGTCGGTGTGGACTTGTTGGGCCGAAGGGCCTGTTTCCACACTGTAAGTCTAAAAAAAAATCTTTCTTTAACATTTTTCCAAAAAGAGCCATGAGTTCAATGCGTTTGTGCAGGTCAGGCAGCACGTTTGGGAGAGAAAACAGAACTAACGTTTCAGGTCCAGTGACCCTTCCTCAGAACCCATCTCTATAAACAGGAAGCATCCATCATCCCATGCATGTGCAGACGCCCACCCGCCCCCACACAACCAAACTCTTTCCCCCCCCCCCCCATACACAGAAACACACATCCCCACTCCTCTCATCATCGACGCAGTCACAGACACACTCCCACTCCATATGCAGGCATGCACACCCCCCACCCCCCAACACACAGACATGCACACTCCCCACTACACAGGCGCACCCCCAGACACGAGCAAACATTCCCCCCAACATGCAGGCACACACCCCCAGACACACACACGCACACCCTCAATACGCAGACACACACCTAACATGCAAACATGCCCCAACACACAGACACGCCCACACACAGGCAAACACTCCCCCAACACGCAGACATATCTGCAGACATACCTGCAGACACACACCCACACCCAACACGCAGACACCCACACCCAACACGCAGACATGTGCACACCCACAGACACGCACACACATCTCCCCCCAACACGCAGACATCACCCAGACATGTGCGCATACCCCCCCCCAAATGCGCACACATGCACGCGCGCGCACACACACACACACACACACACGCAAACGCCCTCCCAACACGCAGACACGCACACTTGGACTCTGGTTGGTGGGGATTGGTTTCAGTCCACCACATCAGATTTTACCAGGTGGACAGAAATGCTGGTGTTTGGAAATGATATCAAATTTCCAGGGACTCCAACTGAGGAACAGATTTCATGAGAATGTCTCGTAGATCCAGGATCACTCTGGGACAGAAGTCTTGCGTTTAGAGAAAGTTGCTAGGCAACTATTAGCATTGGGGCCCTGAGGGAGCTCAAAACCAGGTTTTTTTCAATAATTAAGTCAATCAACTTGATCTGTTATCTCCTTGAAAGCTTTGCTTAGCTGTTTCTCCAAGGTCACTTGAATTCCAGTAAACAGCAGGTATTCCACAGAACACTGTGGTTTCATTTTCAATTAATGATATGGGAGATCGCTTTCCAACCATGAAAGGGTCACAATAACTCTATCTTCCAGCCGGTTTCCCAGATGGTCCTTTAGTACATATTCTCAACACTAATAAAGGCTCATGTGCTGTTCGCCTGTGAAGTAACTAGGTGTACTTTGCATGTGTTTAGCCAAGCCCCTCTCTCAACATTAGGCCAGTCCCCAACTGATAGTGAGGACAGAATCAGAGTTGGATAATTCAGGTATCGCCCAACTCCCAGGCTGCAGGACACGAACAACAGACCTGTCTCCCAAGGACAGCTTTGGGTTACTGAGGTGAATGGTAACACCTCATCTATAAAGATAACTTTGCAATAATATAGCACTTCCAAGACAGTGGAGCATCCCATTGGGCTTCACAGGGCCATCACCCAATTGAATTTAGCAGATTAGATTAGATTAGATTACTTACAGTGTGGAAACAGGCCCTTCAGCCCAACAAGTCCACACCAACCCGCCGAAGCGCAACCCACCCATACCCCTGGATTTACCCCTTACCTAACACTATGGGCAATTTAGCATGGCCAATTCACCTGACCCGCACATCTTTGGACTGTGGGAAGAAACCGGAGCACCCGGAGGAAACCCACACAGACACGGGGAGAACGTGCAAACTCCACACAGTCAGTCGCCTGAGTCGGTAACTGAACCCGGGTCTCAGGCGCTGTGAGGCAGCAGTGCTAACCACTGTGCCACCGTGCCGCCCACTAATTTGACTCTGAGCAGCTTGCAGTATTGGGACAAGGTGGCCAGAAGTTTCATGCAGTAGGCTGTGGGCCCGCAGAGGCTGGAACTGGAGGAGCACTGAGGGATGGAGGAGAGTGCAAGGAAAGGTGGAGAGGGAACGGACGGAAACATCAGTCCTTGATAGCCAACATTCAGGCTATCGAACCTGAGGCCAGTGGCGTTCTCTCTGCTCTGCGTCACACCTTGCCTGAACTCTCGACCTCTCTTCCTCTCCCCCTGTTCAAAAAGAACGAGAGAGAAGTATAGCACAGGAGCGCGCCCTTCGGCCCTCCAAGCCTGTGCTGATCACCATGCCCTGTGCTGTGGGGAAACAGCTACTTTGTATCCTATTTGTTCAGCCCTCACCACACCTTGCAATGGGTCCATCAGCGATGATTCATGCAGAAAACAAACCGACAGGGGCGTGGGGTGGAGAACATTTTATCCACCTAATTGAACATGATCACAGGATAACTACAGTGTTGAAAGAGATGAGCTTGATTCATACTCTGGATGGTGTTGGTGTTTCCTCCTGGCCTTGATCCCTTAGCTCTTGCTGGCTTCCTGCTTCTGAGGCATGTGATTGTCAGACACCCCTCCATCACTGTCAAACCCCCCTTCCCACGTACAAAATAAGGCAATGGATACAGGGAATAGCCAAGGTGATTTTTCTGGGGTAGGGGAGTCCAAAACTAGAGAGTGCATAGATTTGGGGTGAGAGGGGAAAGATTGAAAAGGGTCCTAAAGTGCAACTTTTTCATGCAGAGTGGTGCGTGTATGGAATGAGCTGCCAGAGGAAGTGGTGGAGGCTGGTACAATTAAAGCATTGAAAAGGCATCTGGATGTATATACGACTAGGAAGGATTTACAGGGATATAGAGCCAAGTGCTGGCAAATGGGACTGGATTAATTGAGGATACCTGGTCGGCATTGATGAGTCAGACCGAAGGGTCTGCTTCCATCTGTACATCACTATGTTGTGCATTTATGTCAAACAGTTCATTGTTGGGCAGTAATTTATAACTAATCTTTACATTTTAGAATGAAACTCCAGTTTGTGGTGGAGGGAGTATGGCAGCCAGTTTACATGCAGTAAGCTCCTGAACTGCAACAAGCTCATGACAAAGTCACCGGTTCCTTTTCCTGCTCGCAGCCAAAGTGGACTTGCCCTGGGGAACTTCTTGTGAACGATGCCATGGGGGTTTGTTGAATCCCATCCCCCAACCGGAGACAGCAGCCGTAATATTCTTATAAAAGGCACCTCGGATAGTGTGGCACTCCTTGCTATCGCATTGATGCTGCCGGAGGGGATGGTGAACATCCTGCCATTAATCCTTGCATTTCACCCCCCACTCCCCGCCAACAAACCTCAGTGTACTGAGGGCAGGTGCGATTTGCAGTGATCTACACAAGGAGGTAGAAGTTGCAGTTAAAGAGCAGGAAGGATGTTGTTCAGCTAATGGTGCCTTCTGTGTTCAGAAACCCTGTATCACTCATCATCTGACACTGCGGCCTGAACAAAGTTGAAGAGAGCCTGTTAGTGCTTTGTGGAACATATGTAAGCAATGGGAAGAGTTGAACTCGTTGGCATTGATATCCTGGCTAAGCTCAATGTTGGAATCTGCTTTGCCTTGCCTGCTACTTTCTGGATTGATCCCCAGTAAAGCAGCAGATGCGCAGTGTTTTCAGTTCTGGCTCTTCCAGTTAGCTTTGTGCAACCGTTGGCTTGCTGTTGCTCTCAGGGGTGTTACAGCTCTTGATGTTGTTGATTGGGAAACCCAAGCTAAAATGTTATGGTCAGTAATGCAAAAACAGCAAGGAAGTAATTGACAATATGCAAAACTATGTTTCGAAGAAAGACAGGGAATCCATCTGTGACTAAATGTCACCACATCCTCTGGCAGCTCATTCCATACACGTTCCACCCTCTGTGTGCAAAAGTTGCCCCTTAGGTCTCTTTTATATCGTTCCCCTCTCACCATAAACCTATACCCTCTAGTTCTGGACTCCCTGACCCAAGGGAGAAGACTTTGTCTATTTATCCTATCCATGCCCCTCATGATTTTGTAAACCTCTATAATGTCACCCCTCAGCCTCCGATGCTCCAGGGAAAACAGCCCCAGCCTGTTCAGCCTCTCCCTGTAGCTCAGATCCTCCAACCCTGGCAACATCCTTGTAAATCTTTTCTGAATCCTTTCAAGTTTCACAACATCTTTCTGATAGGAAGGAGACCAGAATTGTACACAATATTCCAACAGTGGCCTAACCAATGTCCTGTACAGCCGCAACATGACCTCCCAACTCCTGTACTCAATACTCTGATCAATAAAGGAAAGCATACCAAACGCCGCCTTCACTATCCTATCTACCTGCGACTCCACTTTCAAAGAGCTATGCACCTGCACTCCAAGGTCTCTTTGTTCAGCAACACTCCCTAGGACCTTACCATTAAGTGTCTAAGTCCTGCTAAGATTTGCTTTAGTCTCAAGACCACGTTTAAGAGTGAAATTGAAAAATATGCTTTGCTCAGACAAGGTAATAGGAATCTAAAATTCCCTTCTGCAGCAGACATGGGGATTGAAGTATTTGACTGGGAGGGAGAGGTGAATGAATCATATGGCTCATGGAATGTCGGAGCCTGAGGGGTGACCTTTATAGAGATTTATAAAATCAAGAGGGACATGGATAGAGTGAATAACCAAGGTCATCTTCTCATGGTGGGGGAGTCACATACTAGAGGGCAAAATTAGGTGTGAGGGGAAAGATTTTTATAAAGGACAACCTTTTCACACAGAGGGTGATACGTGTATGGAATGAGCTGCCAGAGGAAGTGGTGGAGGCTGGTACAATTAGAACATTGAAAAGGCATCTGGATGGGTATATGAATAGGAAGGGTTTAGAGGGATGTGGGCCAAGTGCTGGCTAATGGGACTAGATTAGGATATCTGGGCAGCATGGATGAGTTGGACCAAAGGGTTTATTTCTGTGCTGTACGTCTCCATGACTCTGTAGTTGGAGAGATTTGAGAGAATGCGGGGAAAGCAAAGCAGTGAATGCTTAATTTAATTTTAAACCAAGCTTGCGAGTGTTATTGATAAGGGTGCAACTTGTCCCAATTCTTCCCTTCCCATTGCAGTAAGAGCTGAGTCCCACTGCACATGGCGTATGATGTGAAAACAACCAATTTATGTGATAAAGATCTCGTGCTTCCAGTGCCTCGCGTTGTGTAAACGCTAGTGAATGCTGGTATTTGAACAAATTAAAATCAAACTGTTTGTGAATGTTTGCTGTACGGTAACTTCAATTGAAAGGGGATAGCATCACTTCTGTTATCGAGACTGAAATACTCTGTAAGTGAAACCAGCGCAGTGTTCTTTATTTTACAGGCTGTGGCTTTGCTTAACTATTACCACTTCATTTAACTTCGCTTGCCCTTTGGTGGTCTGCATCACCAGGGCCAGGCTCTACCTCCAGATCTCTCCCAGTTGGAGAGCAACAGCTTGCATTTGTGTAGCGCCCTTTGAGCGTTCCAGAGCCCGGTGTCGGTGCAGTGATGGAACTCTGGAATGTACAAGAGGGCTCGAAGTGGAGGAAAACCGAGAGACTGCAGTTTATCAGGAATTGGGAGGGGCATGACCGGGAGGGACCTGAAAACAGGGGTGAGATGTTTAAATATCAGTCAGTGCAGGGGATAGGTGAATGGGACTTGATTTGAATTAGCCATGATGTGGAGGTGCCGGTGCTGGACGAGGTCAGAAGTCACCAGGTTATAGTCCAACAGGTTTATTTGAAATCACAGTGACGAAGGAGCAGCGCTCTGAAAACTTGATTTCACCTAAACTTGTTGGACTGGTGTGTGACTTCTGATCTGAATTAGAACACTGTCTCCCCGAGTTATAGATGCCTGACCCTGACTGAGCAACGCTGGTACTTAGGAATGAGATCCCATTCAGGGTGTGATTTTAAATGTCTGACATATGAACATTTCCTGTACGTGCAAATGGCTCCTTTACATCGGCCTGCATTGTGTTCCAACTTGCATCCAAACCGACTTGCAAACGGACTCCTTTGTGAACCCGTACAGAAAGCAGAGTTTTGGATCAGTTCAGAGTTCTGGCGGGCATTAGGGTAACTAGGGGGAATGAGTGGAGGTTAAGTGTATTTATTTGCAGAGCCTGTGACCGCGTCCAGCCTGGTTATTTGTTAGATGTTAACTGTGCAGTCTCAGTCATTTATTCTGGAGTGGTCTTGTGGTGCTGCAGTAGCATTACTATCTGTGGGACAGAAGCCCCAGGTTGGAGACCCACACCAGGTTATGTAGGCTGTGGAACTCACCAGGCTAGTAATCAACCCCAGGAATCCTGCCAACACCTCCCTACTGTTCCCCCCCAAAAATCCGTTTTTGAAGAGAGCGCGAGAAGATGCATAGCATAAAGGTGGGCAACTTCTAATGGTAGCCACTGGGTGATATTTGGGAGTGGCAGTATTTCTCCTTGTCTGTTGAGGTGTATTGTATCTCCTTCATACACCATGGAGGCTGAGCCAGGTTAATTTGACACCCACTAGTCACCTACCTGGACTGTGTAGGTCAGTACATAGCTTTAGCTTGATAACCAGTGGGAACCGTTCAGAGAGTGTTTCTCACACACTGGCTCCAATCCTTCAGACAGACAATGTGTCCTCCGTAGACGTTGAGACGTTATGGGGTTGGTTACCACAGTGATGCGATGAGGTGACAGTTTAGTCTGTTGGAATCCTGCTTCATTGCACCAAAGGTATAAGTGGAGGTTCACCAGAATGCTTCCACAGATGAGGGCTTTTAGCGCCAAGGTTGGGTTGCAGAAATCTGGATACCGACAGGTGAGGTGTTAGAGGCAGATAGATTATAATTTGCCAAGTCTCCTCCAATATTACCTCCCAAACCCCGAATCTCCTCCATCATAATGGGCAAAGGCAGCAGATAAATGGGAACATCACCTCCTACAAGTTATGCTCCAAATTGCACACTGTCCTGAATTGGGAGCATGTCGCTGGGTCAAAATCCTGGAATCCCCTCCATCATGGATCTGTCGGTACACTTCCAACCCAAGGACTGCAGCGGTTCAAGAAGGCAGCTCTTCGACCGGAGGCTGGGAAACGAACACTGATCTAACCAGCGACGCTTGTAACCTCTGAGCAAGTTAAAGGCACTCACACAATGGAGAAGTGCTGGACAAAGCGAGATTTGTTTGCATTAGGTGGTGGAGCAAGGACTTCAGGACAAAGTCACAACATTCAGGGCAAGAAATGCTGGAGCTGTATGATTTGACACAGTTAGTCCTGAAGTTTACTGGAAGCAGTGATGGTGAACTGTTTCAAAAGGAGATAGAATGGGCACCTGAAGGGGATAAGTAGAGCAGGGAAATGGGACCAACTGGATGACTGCACTGAGAACTGGGCATGGTCCTGACTGGCCCATTGGCTGGCTTCTGTTCTGCGATGACTGCCAGGAATTAGTTTGAAATGAGTTGCAGTCTTGTGTTCTTGCAGCAGTCCTTGCTCCGGAGCAGTGCTTCCCAAATGGTTTTCCTACAGTGACCCAATTTCAGGGCTTGTAAGTTCGGAAACCCCTCGGTGAGAATGTTACTGGGACAACTGGATTAGGAGCAGATTCCTGCAGATGCTGGGACCTGTACTGAAAACGACAAATGCTGGAGCTCGCGGTGGGTCAGACACCATCCGTGGGGAGAGAGCGAGCTCATGTTTCGAGTCTTGATGACTCTTCATACCCCCCAAAATTGGGAAGCTTTGCTCTGGATTAACATTTTAACATGCAAAGTTGCTGACTGTTCCTTCAAATTTGAAGCTGTTTTTGTTTTTTTTTTGCTGCAGTGAATCTCTTTTGGTTCCAGTTGAATGCAAATCTGGCTCAGGGCTCTCTGATTTTCTACTTTGCTTTTGTTAAAGTTCCTGAGTAGTATTGGCTGCTTAATCGGAGCTTCAGGAAATATATAATTAATTTAGAAAGTGGGTGTTATTTGGATCTTTTATATTTTGAACTCTCAATCAAGTTAATTTGGCAGTATTTTCACTTCACTTTCCCTCCTCTCCCCACATGGTGATGTTCTAAATGTCTCCTGACCCCATCCTGCTAATATCCGTCTGCTCCGTGTCAGCCAGTCCATGGTGGGACTTAGTGTCATCATTTACATGTTCAGAGTCCTTCATGGATCCATAATATTCTCGGATAGCACTTGCTGGGTCATGAGGGCTTTTGTCCGAAATGTCGATTTTCCTGCTCCTCAGATGCTGCCTGACCTGCTGCGCTTTTCCAGCACCACTCTGATCTGAACTCTGATTTCCAGCATCTGCAGTCCTCACTTTTGCCTACTTCCTGAGTAATCCCAGCCGTACAAAGAATTACACTAACACCCAATTTAATATCATCAGTCAGGCTTACAATGGGGCTCCCCTACACTGGCTGGCAACCACAAATATTGATACGTCTCAGGCACGTCTGTGACAGGGGAAAGGACTGTGCCCCGCATGGTGATGCTACCACTTAGAGGTTATTTAGTCCTGGAGTGGTTTTTGTTTGGAGAGGATGTAAGAGAGAGGTACCAAGCTGGCTAGTTCAGACACTTGAGTAAATAGCTTGGGAGGCCATGGGTTTTTATTACAATGGAGTCGAGAGTGTGGTGCTGGAAAAGCGCGGCAGCATTCCTGATGAAGAACTTACGCCCGAAACGTCGACTCTCCTGTTCCGCGGAAGCTGCCTGAGCTGCTGTGCTTTTTCCAGCACCACACACCCTCTACTCTGATCTGCAGTCCTCCCTTACTCCTTTTTATGAAAACAGGCTGAATGAGTGTGGTCAGCTCTCCCTGATTAGGATCTCTGGGTTTTGTTTTTTCAGTTGCATCAGAGCTATTGGGGTCTCAACAGAGTTGGAAGCTTCTCCTGGCTAATACCTCTCTGAAATTTTCTCGTGATGTTCCATCCTCCTGGATGGGAGAACTGCATGTGAGAATCTGTGTCAGAAATGCCTGCCTTTGCCAAGGGATGTGTCAAGGGGATGTTACTATATTGGAACAGTTAATTCATAATAGTTGCTGTACCTATTCTTCTGTTAAGAGATAAGAGAGATTTGAGATTCCCTACGGTGTGGAAACAGGCCCTTCGGCCCATCAGGTCCACACTGACCCTCTGAAGAGTAACCCACCCAGTCCCACTTAACTCTGACTAATGCACCTAACACTATGGGCAATTTAGCATGGCCAATTCACCTGACCTGCACATCTTTGGACTTAAGTTTTCCAATAGCGTTAAGTTATTCTAATTCCTCTTTCTTTGGTAATGTTTTAACTACAGTGCTTTGCTTAGCATTGAGTAGTTTGATCAGGCGCATTGCATCTGGAGCATGACACTTCACATTTCCCTTTAAGAATAAATAAGGGTTAGTGTCTAGGCTACCTTCTGAAAGTGTTTTGAGTTGGTTCTGGTCTGGTCTATGATGCCAGGCGTCATGCCTTTTCTGATTTAAGCCAAGATCTAGGGATATTGATTCTCCACAGCACAGCCAGTGAGCACCCTTTCCTGATGAAGTATAAATTGTTGCTCCCTGTGAAATTTGGCATTCTTGCATGTGTCCTGATGAGTGGAAGATGACAAGCTTCGACAGCAAGCCCCTTCTTTCAGAAAAGTGAAATCTTAATGTGTTGGTTAATGGCAGGGTGTGATGGGATTGACATGTTTTATATTTATGTCATGAAATGCTGTAACAGATCCTCCGTTTCCCTTTCAGTATGCAGTGGTATGGATATCAGGAATCACGTGAGTGATCTCCGACAGCTGGAGAACTGTACCATCATCGAAGGTTACCTGCAGATCCTACTCATCTTCAACGGCAAAGCAGAAGACTTCCGTGCCCTCCGATTCCCAAAGCTAACGGTTATCACCGACTACCTGCTGCTGTACCGCGTCTACGGGCTGGAGACGCTGAGGGACCTCTTCCCAAACCTCGCCGTCATCCGTGGGATAAACCTTTTCTTCAACTATGCCCTGGTCATCTTCGAAATGATTCACTTGAAAGAGATTGGGCTGTACAGCCTTCAGAATATCACGCGGGGCGCTGTGCGGATTGAGAAGAACCATGACCTCTGTTACTTATCCACCATTGACTGGTCCTTTATTCTGGATCCTGTGGAGAATAACTATATCGATCGGAATAAGCAGCAGAGCGAGTGTGGGGATGTTTGCCCAGGAACCATGGAGGACCAGCCCCTCTGTATTAAGACCAGTGTGAACAACCAGTACAACTACCGCTGTTGGAACGCGAACCACTGCCAGAAAGGTAGGATGTGATTATCAGCCTCTTGTGAATTGTTTGAACCCCAGCTGCACAGTCACCTTCCCATCGTGTGTCTGATGCAACAGTCTTTTAGTCAGGTTCCATTGAGGCACCATTAACACCACATTGAGAGTTGTAGTGTTTTGAAATATGTGCAATATTCCATTTTACTCACTGAGGTAAAATCTAGATTAGACAGCATCCCACCAGCCGGAATCTCCTATTCACCTCCCCCAAAAAAAAGGCTTCCCTCCTGTTATAAACAATTTGCTGATCAGTCTGAATGGTGTGTAAAAGAATCTGACAAAGGTGAATACTGTCTTCTATCTGTGCATACCCTCTGCTGTCTAAGTCCAGCCCTGTTTGAATCTGATTTGTGCTATTCCCAGTGAGTTAACCAGTGTATTACATTCACTAACACTGAGAGAGCCAGGTGCATCTCTGATAATGCAAATGTACCTGCTGCTCCATCTACCTGTATTTCATTTAGAATTATTTGTTTTCTGTTTTTATTACAACAAGTTGAATTTCTGTCAGCTCAGTCTATGGTATGCAGCTGGTCCCCTTTCGGTACTGTACAGTTTTGCCTGTGAGAATTCCTGAAGGAAACAGATAAGTCAGGAAACCAAATATCCCCACTCAGAAGAGACATGTAGAACTCTTTCAACAGATGTTTTAACTCTGACTGCTACTCCGGGGCACTCTGCGTGTCTCCTTGTTCCTAGTTCACCTCTCCTACTCTGCTTTCTCAACCTAGTTGTCATTCTTCCTGAGCGAGAGGCAAGCATAGGGGTCTCGTGGCCAGGGTGGAATCCAATCCCATTTGACATCGGTCCAGGATCACTTTCTGAGAGGTGGCCCTTCTCAGTGGTACGAGCATTGACTCACTCACTCCATATCTTAGTCCAGGTCAGCTTTGTTGTTCACTCTCACGTACCCATGCCCCTGTTTTCACCTCTGTACAAGAGTGCCTCCTGGAGGTTGAGACCGGTAATCTGGTAGAGATCTGGGGTCGATCCTTGGGTAACTCCTGGCCACTGGATCTTGGTTTTACCAATCAGGTCAAAGGACCCTTTGACCAATCACGGTCGTTGAGCTGCTCAGATCGATATTACCTTGTTGCTGAAGTCTGCGAGATTCCAAATACACTCGTCAGCAAACTTTGTTTGATCGGAGTATTGCTAAGCTGTTTCTTTGGAAGGGGTATTTAGATTCTGGGATGTGGTGAACCCTTTGTGTGTCCAGTTCTTGTTGAGGCCACTTTTGGAATATTGCATACACCTCTGGTTACCTTTCTGTGGGAAGGATGTTGTTAAGCTTGGGAGGGTGCAGAAAAAGATTTACAAGGATGTTGCCAGGGTTGGAGGGTTTGAGCTATAGGGAGAGGCTGAACAGGCTGGGGCTGTTTTCCCTGGAGCATCAGAAGCGGAGAGGTTATAGAGGCTTATAAAATCATGAGGGGCATGGGTAGGGTAAATAGACAAGGTCTATTTCCCAGGGTGACCGAGTCCAAAACTAGAGGGCATAGGTTAGGGTGAGAAGGGAAAGATTTAAAAAAAGACTAAGGGGCAACCTTTTCACACAGAGGGTGGTGTGTGTATGGAATGAGCTGCCAGAGGAAGTGGTGGAGGCTGGTACAATTAAAAGGCTTCTGGATGGGGATATTAAGAGGAAGGGATATGGGCCAATGGCTGGCAAATGGGATTAGATCAGATTGGGATATCTGGTCAGCGCAGATGACCTGGACTGAAAGATTCATTTCCATGCTGTATTGCTCTAAGACTATGACATGACCACCAAAGTCAAACTGTGAGCTCCAGCTCTCCATCTCTGGTTGGGTTGGTTCACTCATAGTTGCTGCATGATTGGTGGGTTTGCCTTCAGTTTGTCCAAGGCCACAAGCATTGGAATTGCCTCCCTGCATCACTACCTGTTTGTCTGCTTTAAGACCCTGTTTAAACCTTCCCAGTATGACCCAAGGCTTGGCAGCTGACCTGATATTAGCCTACCCGGGCTGGTGTCAACCCTCTTTAATAATGCTCCCGTGAGGTGCCTTGGAAGTTGCACTGTGTGGATCCTGAATTGTTTTGCCGAGGTGAACGTGCAAAGGATGTTTTCGCTTATGCATGAGTTCTGATTGCCGGGGCTCTGTTTAAAAATCAGGACAGAGCTGAGGAGAAACGTTTCCTCTGAGGATTGAGAGACTTTGGAACTCTGCGCCTTGAGGCGGTGTCTTTGAAACTATTTTAGGCAGAGGGGTCAAAGTTTATTTGGGTGGATGGGTACATCAAATTCAAAACGGAAAGAGATCAGCCACGATTTTCTTGAACGGTCATACAGGCTAGAGGGGCTGAGTGGCCTCCTGCTAATGTATATGTTCATATAGTAAAGGAGTGAGGAGACCTTCCAGACCTTCATGGACGGGGACCAGGAATTGCACACAAATGGAAAGAAGGGCTGGAGCTGTGGAAAACTGTTGTAATGGTTTCTGTCAGCCGTTTAATCCTGTGTTTCCTTCTTTTCTCCCGGTGAGGAGGAAAGGTCGTGTCAAAGATTAATGATTAGCAAACTGAAGAACGGCTCTATTCTAAGAAGGGCCATTCAGAACGCATGGTGCTGACGTTCTCACTGCCTTGGCGTTCGTTTTGATGACGGACGTGGTGTTTTCCTGAGGTTTTGTAATTTGAGAGTCCACCCTCTTTCTCTGGCAGCAGGGCTTTGGGAGGAAGGTACGAGAGGCTGCTGGCCATTTGTTAGATCGCAGTGATTTTTGACCACCCCACCCCACCGTTCATTCCCACACGAGTGATGCCTTTCATAGATGCTGGGAGACTGGTCTTGCTGAGGGACTGTACCCTGACCGCTGTTGTCCCTATGACTCCTCATAGAAAAGGGTACTCCTCTTCTGAAGCCTTACCTTATGTGTGTGACAGGTTCTCCTCATGGCTACAGCCTGACCCTGCCCAGCGAAAATAATGTGAGTCGCCAGGTAGCAATCAAGAGGTTAGACCTTTGGCTGTGCTCTCCTCTTTTTCTGGTCACGCTGTCCGGCTGGGAAATTCGGCCACTTGTTCTTGGCTTTGCACAAAGGCAGATGCACGTTCCACTCCGGGGTGGCTATAAATTCTCCCGGTCGGATTGTGATGCACTGTGTGGTCGAGCTACCCCCTCCAAACTGGGCTTGTGGAAAGCTTGGCTGAGGCAGCACAGTGCGATCCATGCCAGGGGGGAGCAGAACCTCAAACCAGCCAATAGCTTGAGGGAGAGAAAGCTGAGATCCTGTGGAAATGTGTGTACGAGTGAATTACGAGTGGTGTTGTACGATGTAACAGGATCCAAACTGCCAATGAATTGGAAACTGCGTTCATCACCTTCGGTCAGGCCATTGGACGTTCCATCGACCAAAATCTAATTATCGAGAAAGCAATAGATAACATCTCGGTATCAAATATTTAACATTGAGAGCTATTTACACTGAGCATGGTGACTCTGTCAGAGGGAAGAGGGAATACTAGTCTGTCCTCTCTGCTTGTCTAAGATTCCCTCCCTGACTCCCCGGGCCCACACCATGTTACGGTGTGCTTGGCCGCATGGGTTACCGAGATGCTGTATTTTTGACACCGTTGTGTTCGTCGAAGGACGTGATAGTTTTGCTGGAACCTTAGCTTTTGATCAAATTCAGGGTTATAAAAACAAATCTGCATTCAGTTACATTAACCCGTTTCCATGGTGATTTGATCAGCAACCTTTTTCCTGAATGAGCTGTTTGCAGTTTTGTTTTTACACTGCCGCTCCTATGCTCATCACCGAAGGAATAAGGATTGGGGATAGCAACCACACACAAACAGTGAGACCCCCTCGACACTGTCCCCCATCAAACACTCCCAGGACAGGGACAGCACAGCGTTAGATACAGAGTAAAGCTCCCTCTACACTGTCCCCCATCAAACACTCCCAGAACAGGGGCAACACTGGGTTAGATACAGAGTAAAGCTCCCTGTACACTGTCCCCCATCAAACACTCCCAGGACAGGGACAGCACGGGGTTAGATACAGAGTAAAGCGCTGTCTACACTGTTGTCATCAAACTCCCCCAGGGCAGACGCAGCACGGGGTTAGATGAAAAATATGTAAATCTATAACGTAGCTGGATGTAATTTAGCCAAATTTATCTGCTCAGGGACCTGTCCCCTCTCTTTATTGAATTAACCATGAGTGTGGAGCACCGTAATTCCCTGGCATATTCTCCACAACAATGCCTTGTTTGAGGTTTGGTGCTGTTGGTCCGTGATGGAAAGACTACACAGCATCTTGACTTTTACGCCAGCGATATGTAAATTCATTTTTTTCTCTGGAGTTCATCCACCAGAATCCAGCTGGGGAAGTGAAAAGGACCAGGTGGTTTGGGCAGTGCGGGAGTCATCATGGCCAGTGTTGGCTCACACTGCTGTGTTGCTGAGCGAACATGTTTGCAAAGGTAATAAGCAAATTAAACTCGATTTAAAAACAGCACAGGCATGATGTTCCTGCTCCGTTTAGTCTATATGCAAATATCAACATCCAGATACCCCCCCAAGGACATTTTGCTGGGATTTCTACAGCCAGGTGTATGTGCAGTTGGATTATATTTAAGGAAAAGTTTTATAAAGTTTAGGATAAACTAACCTTGATTTTTTTTCCACTTAATGCCTGAACAGGCTGCTAGTGTGCCCCCTTCAAGGTCACTTGTATGAGGGAGTGTTGAGTACTGATAGCAGTGAATTCTTTGGTCACCTCTCCCATCGCTGACCTAATTCTGTCCAGCTGCAGCCTGGGACTGGCCCAGTGTCTCCTGGTTAGTTATGAGTTACTGACTAATTGGAGTAATTTACTAAATTTAATAACTTTTGTGCGCCTTGTTCAGTCCATTGTCAGCTTTGTATGATGTTGGACAGCGTTGTGCAGTAGTTGGCCTTTAGTTTGGGCTGGGCTATGTCGGATAGTCCGGAGAGAGCTATCATCCTGAATCTAATTACGTTGTGCAGTTCCCCTTGGAAGGTTTGGGAATGTGCAGGAGAAAATTGTTGAACTTCGAAAATATTAGGAATTTTTTTCTCTTTCGTTCTGAATGAGCTACCACTGCACAAGTGGGTGAGTGAGTCTGTAGCAGTGGGGTGCCCACCTGGATGGGGGTGTGGGTGAGTCTGTAGCAGTGGGGCGCCCACCTGGACGGGGGTGTGGGTGAGTCTGTAGCAGTGGGGCGCCCACCTGGACGGGGGTGTGGATGAGTCTGTAGCAGTGGGGCGCCCACCTGGACGGGGGTGTGGATGAGTCTGTAGCAGTGGGGCGCCCACCTGGACGGGGGTGTGGGTGAGTCTGTAGCAGTGGGGTGCCCACCTGGATGGGGTGTGGGTGAGTCTGTAGCAGTGGGGTGCCCATCTGGACGGGGTGTGGGTGAGTCTAGATTAGAGTGGTGCTGGAAAAGTGCAGCAGGTCAGACAGCATCAGAGGATCAGGAAAATCAACGTTTCGGGCAAAATCCAGTTTCCTGATGAAGGGTTTTTGCCCGAAGTGTTGATTTTTCTGCTCCTCACATGCTGGCAGACCTGCTGTGCTTTTCCAGCACCCACTCAAATCTTGACTCTAATCTTCAGCATATGCAGTACCCACCTCTGTCTCAGTGAGTGAGTGAGTCTGTAGTCAAGTGGGGTGCCCACCTGGACAAGGGGATTGATGCTTTACTCCTGTTATCTGAATAACTGGCTCTGTGGGTTACCCCTGTACAGTGTGTGGGTAAGTCACTGGGCTTATACCTTGAGAGCTTTGATTACATTTTGGGCTGCACTTAGAAAATGCAAGCGTCCATTGTAAAGTTCTGTTTGAAATGGACTTTAGCATCCTCATCCTCCACAACAGCCCTTCAGTATCATTCAGACCAGAGTGGTAAGTAAGTCCTGTTTGTACTGATCTCTCGTTGGCGCTCAGCCTGTCAAGAACTTGGCATTGTTTTCCTTGTTTCCCAGTTCGATGGCTCTGCATCCTCCTGTTGTTCACCACCTACAGGTTGGCGATGCTCTGAGATCCCTGTGTTTCGCCCATTGGACACTCTGTGTAGCCCCGCCTCCTTACGCCATCATTGGCGACCAGGCCTTCAGATGTCAAGGACTGTGCTTTATTCCCATGAAGTTCTGCATGGCCCTCTGTTCAAACTGCTTAAAACCTACCACCCTCGCCCCAGTGTCCACTCCCCTGGCGAAGTGACCATTCTGTTTGACGGCGTTCCTGCAGAGCAATATGGGACCATGGGGTCCAAACCCCTCTTTCTGCTGCGATCCCATTTTAATGGCTCATGTTTTGGGTGAAAATTGGAGTTGTTGGGGAGACAAAACTGGAAGTTGCTGGAAAAGCTCAGCAGGTCTGGCGGCATCTGTGAATAGAAATCAGAGTTAACGTTTTGGATCCAGTGACCTTTCCAGAGGAGAGTTGTTGAGCAGGCTGGGGAGGGGTTCGAGGGTTCGACCAGGAGGTGTGCGGGCACTAAACGGCGATCAAGCCGTTCTTAGGCTCAGCTGATGTCAGCAATCAGACCACACTGTCTGAAAGACACTCTCTTGTTTAAAGGAGCCTGTGCAACCATTCCGAAGGCTTTTGAGCCTGTGGCTTCCAGTGTGCCGGGGTCACGGCTCACAGTTTGGGAATGTTTTATAGAATCATACAGCACAGAGACAAACCCTTCCTTCCAACAGTCCACGCTGACCAAGTTTCTCAAGCGCTTACCTGCGTTTCGCCCATATCCCTTTCAACCTTTCCCATCCATGTGTCTGTCCAAATGTCATTTGAAAGTTGTAACTGTACCTGCATCTACCACTTTCTCTGGCAGCTCATTCCACATGTGAACCACAGTGTTATTAAAAAAAACGTTGCCCATCAGGACCCTTTTTAAATCTATCTCCTCTCACCTTAAAAAATATGCCCCCTAGGTTCGAATTCCCCCACCCAGGGGAAAAGACCTTTGCTCATCCCCTTATCTACGCTCCCGCGTGATTTTAATAAGCTCTATAAGGTCACCCCTCAATCTCCTACACTCCAGCAGGGAGAAACATCTCAGCCTATCCAGCCTCCTCTTATAACACAAACCCTCCAGTCCTGGCAATAGCCTGGTAAGTCTTTCCTGAACCCGTTCTGGTTTATTAATATCCTTCTTAGAGCAGGACAACCAGAACTCTGCACAGTTCGCCAACAGCGGCCTCCCCAACATCCTGTATCACTCCAAACTCAGTCATCTGAGCAATAAAGGCAGGCGTACTGAATGCCTTCGTAAACACCCGTGTGTGTGCACACCCACCTCCGTACACCCTGCCCCAGGCTAGGGATGCTGTACAGTCTTAAGGATGCTGCGGGAATAGATGATGTGAGACGGGTAGGTGGGAATTTCAGGCTGTGCAGCAGAGTGTGTGTCCACTCGGTCAGAGCAGATTGAGGGGATTACCACATTGTTCCAGACCTTGCACTGACACTGGGCACCCAGGCTGGAGGGCAGGGGTTAGGGGAGTCTCAATGGTCTCCTATACCCCAGTGCTAACCCACCCCTCACCTGACCGAGGGGCTGACCTAATGAAAGGAAATCTGGTGTGAAAAGAGGCGACCAGCAGGTCTGAGGTGGTGACTGGAGTTTAAATAAGGTTGCTGGTCTTCTGTGGAGCCAGGAAAGGTTGCAGTCTGTTTGTGGAAGTGGGATTTTCCTTCAACATGCGTAAGTATATATTGTTGTGTCAGTGGGAACAGAACATACTGTGATTTTTAAGAACTCCCTGTGGAGCAGGAACTCGGCTGCCAGTCTCAAAGTCAACAGTGTGAGCACTGTCTCGGGGAGAGAGCTTGACCCTGAGCCAGAGCTCGGTTTGTTTGTTGTTGGTACTGGTGCTTTGGAAAATACCAGCCTGTTTACCAGGAGCTTGGGCGAGCGGAGGGAGGGCTGGGGGAGAGAAGAACGGAATTATTGCTTGTGTGGTGCAGGCGATTAGAAAACTATTCGGCAACATCCTAAAACTAGTGGCTGGAGTGCACCGATGTTACCTGGAAGTTCATCTTATTTTTTTTAAAAAGTGTTGTTAATCTTTGTTTTCTCACCCTCCTTCTCCGTCCCATGTTTACTTGCACAAGGGCAGCAATCTAGATTGTAGGACTCAGGAATGTACACGTGATTGGTGGATCTGTCCTCCTATCTCCTTCCAATTGTTGATTCCTGTGTGTGATCCCCGGGAAAGACAGATGCCAGTGATTCATGTGGAAGCTTGTTGGTGGGTTGTTTGTTTGTGTATGCGTGTATGTGTCTCAGTGTGCATGCTTGTGTGTGTATCTTTGGAGGTGTGTGTGTCAGTGTGCGTGTTTGTGTGTGTATCTGTGAGGGGGTGTGTGTCAGTGCGCGATTGTGTGTCTATCTGTGAAGGTGTGTGTGTGTGTCAGTGCGTGATTGTATGTGTATCTGTGAGGGGGTGTGTGTCAGTGTGCACGTTTGTGTGTGTATCTGTGAGGGGGGTGTGTCAGTGCGCGATTGTGTGTGTATCTGTGGGGGGGGGTGTGTCAGTGCGCGATTGTGTGTGTATCTGTGGGGGGGGTGTGTCAGTGCGCGATTGTGTGTGTATCTGTGAGGGGGGTGTGTCAGTGCGCGATTGTGTGTGTATCTGTGAGGGTGTGTGTGTGTCAGTGCGTGATTGTGTGTGTATCTGTGAGGGGGTGTGTGTCAGTGCGCGATTGTGTGTGTATCTGTGAGGGGGTGTGTGTCAGTGCGCGTTTGTGTGTGTATCTGTGAGGGGGTGTGTGTCAGTGCGCGATTGTGTGTGTATCTGTGAGGGGGTGTGTGTCAGTGCGCGTTTGTGTGTGTATCTGTGAGGGTGTGTGTGTCAGTGCGCGTTTGTGTGTGTATCTGTGAGGGGGTGTGTGTCAGTGTGCGATTGTGTGTCTATCTGTGAGGGGGTGTGTGTCAGTGCACGTTTGTGTGTCTATCTGTGGGTGTGTGTGTGTCAGAGTGCGCATTTGCGTGTCAGTGGGTATGTGTATGTGTCAGTGCGTGTTTGTTTGTCTATCTGTGAGGATGTCTGTGTGTCAGTGTGCGCATTTGTGTGTCTGTGGGTGTGTGTGCGTCAGTGCGTGTGTTTGTTTATCTGTGTGTGTGTGTGTGTGTGTGTGTGCGCGCGCGCGTGCGTGTGGGTGTGTGTGTGTCAGTGTGTGCATTTGTGTATCTATATGCGGAGGTGTGTATGTCAGTGTTCATGTTTTTGTGCCTATCTGTGAGGGTGTGTGTGTGTCAGTGTGCGCATTTGTGTGTCTGTTAGGGAGTGTGCGTGTTTGTGTGTCTATCTGTGGAGGTGTGTGTGTCAGGGTGTGCGTTTGTCTATCTGTGGGGGTGTGTGTGTCAGTGTGCGTGTTTGTGTGTCTATCTGTGAGGGAGTGTGTGTGTCAGTGTGCGTGTTTGTGTGTCTATCTGTGAGGGAGTGTGTGTGTCAGGGTGCGCATTTGTGTGTCTATCTGTGAGTGTGTGTGTGTCAGTGTGCGCATTTGTGTGTCTGTGGGTGTGTGTATGTCAGTGTGTATGTTTGTGTGTCTATCTGTGGGGGTGTGTGTCAGTGTGTGCGTTCGTGTGTCTGAGAGGGTGTGTGTATGTCAGTGTGCGTATTTGTCAATCTGTGAGAGTATGTGTGTGTCAGTGTGTTCAATTGTGTGTTTGTGTGTCTATCTGTGAGGGTGTGTGTGTCAGTGTGCACATTTGTGTGTCTGTTGGGGAGTGTGCGTGTTTGTGTGTCTATCTGTGGGTGTGTGTGTGTGTCAGTGTGCGCATTAGTGTGTCTATCTGCGGAGGTGTGTGCGTCAGTGTTCATGTTTGTCTATCTGAGGGTGTGTGTGTCAGTGTGTACGTTTGTGTGTCTATCTGTGGGGGTGTGTGTCAGTGTGCGCGTTTGTGTGGGTGTGTGCGTGTGTCAGTGTGCGCGTTTGTTTGTCTATCTGTGAAGGTGTGTGTGTATGTCAGTGTGTGTATTTGTCTATCTGTGAGGGTATGTGTGTGTCAGTGTGTTCATTTGTGTGTCAGTGTGTTCATTTGTGTGTCAGTGTGTTCATTTGTGTGTCTGTGTGTCAATGCGTGTGTTTGTTTGTCTATCTGTGAGGGTATGTGTGTGTCAGTGCGCGTTTGTGTGTCTATCTGTGGGGGTGTGTATCAGTGTGCGCGTTTGTATATCTATCTGTGGATGTGTGTGTGTCAGTGTGCACATGTGTGTGTCTGTGGGGATGTGTGTGTGTGTGTCAGTGTGCATGTTTGTTTGTCTATCTGTGAGGGTGTGTGTTTGTGTCTGTCGGTGTGTGTGTCAGTGTGAGGGGGTGTGCGCGGTTGTGTCTATGTGTTTGTGTGTATCTGTGGGGGTGTGTGTGTCTTTGTGGGTGTGTCTGTGAGGGTTTGTGTTGGTGTGTGGGGATGTGTATGTGTCTATGCGTGGGTGTGTGTGTAACATGGCCTTTTTAATTAAACCCCATCACTTTGAGCAGCATGGGATTATAAGGAGCAGGGCTGGGATTATAAGGAGCAGGGCTGGGATTATAAGGAGCAGGGCTGGGATTATAAGGAGCAGGGCTAGGGTGAGGCAAAGCTATTCCCTCCTGTTGAACCAGAGTAATGTTCGGAGGGTAAAGGCTGGCCTGACCATGTGTGGGAAGTGTGGTTTCAGGCTGATGCTGAGATCGCTGCATAGACATTGTTCAGGCCATGCACAATCCTGAAGCCAAAAGCATTGTGCGATTTTACATTGTTGGAGAGTCGGGGATGTGGGGCTGGGGTTGGGGGAGAGACAGAGGGGGTGTTGGGGAGAGCTGTAGTGGGGATGGGGAGACAGGGAAGGGGGCACGGGGCTTGGAGCGGAATATGGGGAAGGGGGAACAGGAGTGGGGAGGGTGTGTGGGGAGGATTTGGGAGACAGGGATCAGGAACAGAGAATCCCTACAGTATGGAAACAGGTCCTTCGGCCCAACAAGTCCATGCCAATCCTCCGATGAGTAACCCACCCAGACCCATTTCCCCTACCTTATATTTACCCCTGACTAATGCACCTAACCTACACATCTCTGAACGTTATTGGCAATTTAGCATGGCCAATCCACCCTGACCTGTACATCTTTGGACTGTGAGGGGAAACTGGAGCACCCAGAGGAAACCCACCCAGGCAATGGGAGAATGTGCAAATTCCACACAGACTATCACCCTGAATCAAACCTGGGTCCCTGGCGCTGTGAGGCAGCCGTGCTAACCACTGAGCCACCGTGCCACCAAGGAAGGAGAGCTGGGGTGGGAGAGGTAGGCTCTGGGGTACCACTGGGCTCAGCTTCAGGGAGTTGGTGAGTTTCTGTGATATGAAGGTTTTCGGAGGAGTCTGAGTTATGCAGTGAGATGGAGGTTTGTTGTGGAGCTGCGAGGGGTGAAATGCTGGCATTCCTTAATGCCTTTGCCTATGCTAAAAGAGTTCAGCTTTTGGCTAAATCAGCCCTGGTCCCTAACTGAGGGCCTCCGGGAGGGGCAAGTCTGGGGATTAAATGGGGTCTCATTGAGGGGGTGGGGTAGAGGTTTCTGTGTGGTTTTGAGGGTGGGTATATGGGGTGCAGGGGAGCTGGGAGGCTGGGCCGATGGATCCGGGTTTGGTACGTGGTGTCGGGGAGGGGTATGGTCTGGTAGGGGTGGATGTCGCTCAGGGCCGTCTCTCAGTAGCAGTGTACTCCCCAGGCCCTGTCACTGCCTGGGGATTCTGTGTGAACCCCAGGAGGTGTGGAAGCCCTTCCACCCGCACCCCGGCCACTCTGCCCCCCCCCCCACTGTCACACGCTGGAGCCTTTAATGCCCCCCACCCTTGTCATTGCGGTGGGCTCAGTGGACCTTGACTAATGGCAGTTGGAACATTCTGTACAAGATAATTTATATTGTTATTCAGGGGCTTGTTATTTATTTGTCCACTGTCATCTGTTGGGTTGTGCAATGTGTACGGTTCACTGTGCAGCTCCGAGTGAGAAAAAGCTTTGTAATTGATGGCCGTGCAAACTGACATCCAACTGCCTAAACACACAAGACAATGCAGACTAATGGAGTACTTCCCTCATCCTCAGACTGAGCCGCCCAGTCTGTTCTGTTGAAATAATCGTTCTCTCTGCTGCTGATCCCCATTGACTTAATCAGCCAAGAGGTGTCCTACAGGCCCTGATGTGTGTCTGTCTCTCTGGGTGTGTATTGTCTCCTGTCTGACTCTTGCCTCTTCCAAGTGACCGTTCATAGAATCCCTACAGTGTGAAAGCAGGCCATTCAGCCCACCAAGTCAACCCTGACCCTCTAAAGAGTATCCCACCCCCGTAACCGTGCATTTTCCATGGCTAATCAAGTTGATCCCTTAGGCATGGACTGGTTAGCCAGTAGACCATCCATGATCACTCACCTTCCAGGAAAGGCCCTAGCCTTGAGTCTTTCAGCCGTCTCTGGCTCAGTTCCCTCCCGCTATTGGTGAGCTGAGACGATGGGGTGGGCGATTAAACAGCTGAGGGTTGGCTAACAAGGAATATCATTTAAACGCGAGCAGAGGTCTCTCGGTGAACCAGAGAGAGCCAGCAGTAAGGAAAGGCACTGCTGGCTCCAGCCCAGAACATTTCAGGTTTGATCGTGATCTCTGTTTTCAGGATGTCTCAGCAGCGTCTTTTAGTTGCTGTCTTGTCGTTGGTGCTGGGAAATGTGGTTCCTTTCTCTGTTATTCTTCCATGGGACCTGGGCTTCCCTGGCAAAGCCAACGTTTTCGGCCTATCTCTTTCTACCCTTGAGTGGAAGGGCTTGCTAAGCCATTTTCATAGGTGGGTCTGGAGTCACATGTAGGCCAGACGGGGTACGGATGGCCAGTTTCCCTCCCGAAAGGGCATTCGGTGGGTTTTTCTAACAGTTGATGATAGTTGCCATGGTCACCATTGTGGAGACTAGCTTTCGATTCCAGGTTTGATCTGAGCTGATGATATCAGGGATACACTGGCCATGATGGTATCACTGGGCTAGGAATCCGGAGTCCTACACTAGGACTTGGGATTAGGGCCCGGGATTAAATCCCTTTGTGGCACCTAATGGGATTTCAATTCGACCAACAAATTCAGATGAATTAATTTTTAAAAATCTGGAACTGAAAAGCTGCTCCTGGTAACAGTGTCCCGGAAGTGCGTCAGTTGTCATATAAAAGCCCCACCTGGTCCATGAGGGGAAGGAATCTGCCTTCCTTGCCCAGTGCGATTTATATGTGACTCCAAACCCTAGCAAGCCACCGAGTTGAACAGCAAAGTGCTGGCCTTTGCTATTGGTGCCCAGATCCACACGAAAGGATTAAACAAAATACCCAGTGCTGAGGTCAGACGTGAAGTATAAACAATTGAAATGGGCCTGTTTTTTTTCCCTTCCAACCGTGAGAGTAAGGGATTGTTTTTCATTTTGACTGCAGTTCTTGCTTTCCACAGACACTGATTTCGGAGTCCCTCATTACCTCAGCTGACCCTTTGTGCAGTGCTGTGAACCCAGCGCGCACATTCTGCATTAATCCTCTGATTGGAATTAAACTTTCTGGAGCAGGCCGGCAGACTGAGACCTTTTGTTTGCTCATAGCTGTGGAGCCAAGGCTGAAATGTCGCCATAAATGCCGACAGTATGAAAGCAGGAAAGCGAGACTCGGAGCACAGCTGGACAGGTCCCCAGGATCCTGACACCTCTGTTTCTCTTGGTGATGAGTTTATTTTACCACATCACAAAAGAAGAGGTGGCGATGGCCTAGTGGTATTATTGCTGAACTGTTAATCCAGAGACCCAGGTCATGTCATGGGGACCCAGGTTCGAATCCCCTCACTGCATATGGTAGAATTTGATGGAAATCTGGAATTAAGAGTCTAATGATGACCATGAATCCATTGCCAATTGTTGGGAAAAGTACATCAGGTTCTCTAATGGCCTTCAGGGAAGGGAAGTGCTGTCCTTATCTGGCCAGACCCACAGCATCGTAGAGATGTACAGCATGGAAACAGACCCTTTGGTTCAACCCGTCCATGCCGACCAGATATCCCAACCCAATCTAGTCCCACCTGCTAGCACCCGGTCCATATCCCTTCCTATTCATGTACCCATCCAGATGCCTTTTAAATGTTACAATTGTGTAATATTTCGTCAATTCCACTTTGGAAATAGAACCAGTCTGACTCAAGATAGGGATACAGACCGACTCTGACCTCTCATGTACTGTCTGAGCTGAGATGTAACCTTTTGTTATAAAACCTTAAATTATCTCAAGAAGGTGACGTAAAAGTAGTTCTGGGATTTACATATTAACAAACCGAAACTGCATCAACTCTAGAAGATGAAAGACTTAATCCAAGTTTGTTTAATACAATTGCCATGTGACACTATAGTCTTTTGCTATAAGTTCTATGCCTTTTGATTTTATACTCCACAACCACCTGATGAAGGATCACTGCTCCACAGGCTCGTGCAGTTAAATAAACCTGTTGGACAATAACCTGGTGGTGTGAGATTAGGATGAGCAATAAACGCTGCCTGGCCAAAAGGCCTCCATTTGCGCCCCAGTGGGCATTGGATGGATGGCCTCAAGGTCTAGCATCCATTGTCCTAGTGCTAGAATGATCCTTATCTGGGGAATGGGGATAGGGCCGCGCTTAACTGTGCTTCCCTCCTCAGTCACACAGCTTGCTGCTATTTACCAGCATGGTGCTCTCGGGGAGGGGCTGGCCAGCTCTATGACCAAACAATGGCATGGGCGACAGAAAGAAAGTTGGGCAAGGAGAGGGGGCACCTTCTGGTTTTAAACCCCGTCGCTTTGCTAATCCTTACCCCCCCCTCAGGTGTAGATACTAAAACACTGTGAATGCAGAGGAGAGGAGGAGGAGGACAGAGCTGCTGTGGCATGGGATGCAATGGTTTTAAAGACCGAATGCGGAATGAGAAGGTTTGAACCAAGAGTAGATTCATTTGAAACATGTTCAGATCTATTCTGCTGGTGGGAGACCTTCACCCCCTCCCCCCCATCCCTTCTGCCATCCCTTGCCCCTTACCCTTCAGGTAAAGGTAACAAGTGTGATCCTGGCTGGTATCTTGCTCTTGCAGCTGGGGGGTGGGGGGGTAATTATGGAACAATCTGAAAACAAAGTTCCCGTGGTTGACGGAAATCTGAAATAAGAACAAAAAAAACACTTGCAAAAACTCAGCAATTCGGACAGCGTCTGTGGAGAGAGAAACCATTTTCGGTTGATAATCTTTCACTGAAGAAATGTAGGAGAGGCAAATCAGCCCATTGTGCTGTTGAAAGTGATCGTGGCCAGAATTGTGCTTTCTTTCTCTTTCCCCCTTGACCTCTTTTGAGTATAAGAAGGCACTGATTGAAAGCTGAGATGGAAAGGAATCTCTTCCCTCAGAGCAGTGAATGCTTAAAGTTTCCTACCCCAGAGAATTGTAGAGGTGAGATCATTGAAAGTATTTAAAGAGGAGGGAGAGGGGTTATTGGAAGATCAGGGAGTTGTGAGCTAGAAGGAACTAAGCAGTGCCCTGTTCTATGTCCAATCATCCAAGATCATCCTGAATGGCAGGACAGGTGTGAGGGGACAAGTTCTCCTGTTTCTTATGTTTTTAGATTAGATTTCCAGTATGGAAACAGGCCCTTCGGCCCAACCAGTCCACACCGACCCTCCGAAGAGTAACCCACCCATTCCCCTTATTTACCCCTGACTAATGCACCCAACACTATGGGCAAATTAGCACGGCCAATTCACCTGGCCCACACCTCTTTGGGCTGTGGGAGGAAACCCACGCAGACCCGGGGAGAACGTACAAACTCCACACAGAGAGTCACCCGAGGCTGGAATCGAACCCAGGTCCCTGCTGCTGTGAGGCTGCAGGGCTAACCACTGAGCCACTGTAGAAATCTGCCTATTTCTTAAACATTTCTTAATGACTTGGTCTTGACCATAAAACCTAGGAGAAGAAATTAGGCCATTCAGCCCATTGAGCCTTCTCTGCCATTCAATCATGGCGGATAAGTTTCTCAAGGAGAAAGTGAGGGCTGCAGACACTGGAGATCAGAGCTGAAAATGTGTTGCTGGAAAAGCGCAGCAGCCCTTCCTGAAAAAGGGTTAATGCCCGAAACGTCGATTCACCTGCTCCTTGAATGCTGCCTGACCTGCTGTGCTTTTCCAGCAACACATTTTCAGCTCTGGTAAGTTTCTCAATCCCATTCTCTTGCTTTCTCCATGGAACCCTTGGTACTCAAGAACCTATCTGTCTCTGTTTTAAATACACTCAATGACCTGGCCTCCCAGCCCCCTGTGGCAATGAATTCCATAGATTCCCCACTCTCTGGCTGAAGACGTTTCTCCTTATCTCCATTCCATAAGGTCTTCCCTTTACTCCAAGGCTATGCTCTTGGGTCCTAGTCTCTCCTACCAATGGAAACATCTTCCCAACATCCACTCTGTCCAGGCCATTCAGTATTCTGTATATTTCAATTAGATCCCCCCCTCATCCTTCTCAACTCCCATCAAGTATTGACCCAGAGTCCTCAAACGTTCCTCTAATGTTAAGCTTTTCATTTCTGGGACCAGCAGTGGAGAATTCCACAGGCTCCCTACGCTCTGAGGGAAGAAATGCTTCCTCATCTCCCTGCTAAACGGTTTACCCGGAATCTCGCTGAGACTGGGACTGATGGTTACCGACTCCTCATCAGGGGAAATATCTTCATTGCATCCAGAATAGCTGGAGAAGCTCAGCAGGCCTGGCAGCAACTGTGGAAGTAGAAAGTAGAGTTAATGTTTCGAATCCAGTGACTGGTCTTCGGAGCTGATAGTAACTAGGAAACGGTGGGAAAGCAAAGTTTTAAAATTAACCGGCCCCCATGGGACGAGAAGCATGGGTTAATCAAATATCTTGGTTGATCGAGAGATCTACAATGTAAAAATACCAACTAACTAATTGAAGTGTAATGTAGGGGGTATACACATCACTGTAATGCTTTTATTTAAGCATCAATCACTTACTTAAGAATGCAACTTCGCCTTAAATAAAACTTAGTCATAGAGCATGGAAACAGACCCTTCGGTCTGACTCATATATGCTGACTAAGTTTCCCAAACTCAATTAGTCGCACTTACCTGTGTTTCACCCATATCCTTCTAAACCTTTCCTGCCCATGTACCTGTCCACATTTTTAAAAATTATTATAGCCGTACCTGCATCCACCACTTACCAGCAGGGAGCCGCCTCACTCAGATCCTTAACTGACCACTCGGATATCGTGGAGATCGTGTCAGCCTTGAGGTAGATACCTTTTGCCGGTTTACTCAGAATGCCGGTTTGTAAGTTTGTTACTGCAGAAGTTTGGGTTGTGTTTGGGGGCAAGGGGGTCCGGGGGGGAGGGGGAGTGTGAGGAAAGAGTGAGCAGATAGGTGGAGGTGGAGCGCAGAAGGAGAGAAGGTGAGGCAGCTAAAATCACGCTTGATGAAGGCCAGGGAGAGAGAAGAGGCTGCTGTTGGGGATAACAAGTTGGCTGTGCTGAGAGGAGCCTATGGCAACGATGGGGCCTGGAGGGGGAGGCGGGGGGGGGGGGTGGGGGTGGGGTTGGAGGTTGGGTAAAGGCCATGGAAGCTGGTGTTCAGGCCCTAAAATGGATATACCTGTGTCCAATCTGTCCAGCCCTGTCAGAGTTTAATACCTTTCACTGAGGTCCACTCTGGTTCTTCTGAGCTCCAGTGAATACAAGTGCAGTCCACCCTGTCTCTCCTCAGCTGAACATTTCCTCAGCCGATTGAGAAACAGGCTGTGAGGCTGAGAGTCCAGTAGTGAAACAGTGGAATTGTTATTCTCTGTGGGTTGGACTTGGGGGTGGTGGTGATGGTCAGGAGAAACAGGATGTGTTTGCATTTTTCACAGTGGATTTGTACATGAGATTGATCAGGACTTTTGAAGAGAAAGTGGAAGGGGGGGGGAGGGGAAGGTGGGTGGATTAAAAGTGCAGCAAGTAATTAGCAGAACCGTCGAATGTTGGAGAAGGTGAGATGTAGGAGGAGGGAGGGAGGAGTGAGTGAGAGGAGGGAGACACCAACATTAAAACTTGAAGTCAGACAGTTGTAAGAAGTTGGAAGCTGTTCTCTGAACCTAGCTATTTCAAAGCCTATAGTTTGACATGCGTTGACTGGATGTGGAACAGTCATAATCAAAAGCTTTAAACCCCCCCTCCCCAACCCTCCCTTAGCAACATCCACAAGGACTGATGTCATTCTGTCACCAGCTGGCCCACAGTTGTACTCTCCTCATCTCTCACACACAGCCCGGCCTTTGTGTGTTTATTTTTAAACTTCCCATTCTCTCCAGAGGCACAGGCAGATCCCAGCAGGTCAGAGTCCAGCCCAGCAGCAGGCCAGTCCACAAACACGTGGGACCGTGTGACCAGTTCGCCCCCCCCCCCCCCCCAAGCATCCGATTCCCAGCTCAATCACCGAATTGTGCTCCGATCTTCTGTCTTTATCGGGCTGCAGCTCAGCAACTCTGTACCTGAGCGTTGCTGTACTATTTCATTAACCTTGGGTTCTCACCGGCCTGTCACACAGTGCAAAAGATATCTTGGCACAATTTCAGAGGAGGTGAGTTATCTATAGTGTTCTGGAGAATTTCTGTCTCTCAAACAACACCATGTAAGTGAATTATCTATCATGTGTGAGAGCTTATATGCAAATTGGTCATTGCATTTCATACAGTAAGTCAATTAGTGGGCTGCACGGTGGCTCAGTGGTTAGCACTACTGCCTCACAGCACCAGGGTCCCAGGTTTGATTCCAGCCTCAGGTGACTGTCTGTGTGGAGTTTGCACGTTCTCCCCGTGTCTGTGTGGGTTTCTTCTGGGTGCTCCAGTTTCCTCCCGCAGTCCAAAGATGTGTGGGTCAGGTGAATTGGCCATAGTGTTAGGTGCATCATTCAGAGGGGAATGGGACTGGGTGGGCTACTCTTCGGAGGGTCAGTGTGGACTTGTTGGGCCGAAGGGCTTGTTTCAGCAATGTCGGGAATCTAACCGAAGTGTGGTTCAAAAAATATTTAATTCGATGCAAAGTGTTTTAGAATATCCTTGGCTTGAATATAGGTGCTATATCAATGCAAGGCGTTTTAATGAGCCCTGTGGAAAATGTAGAGGAACTTCACTCTGTATCTTAACCTCATGCTGTCCCTGTCCTGGGAGTGTTTGATGGGGAACAATGTTGCGAGAGCTTTACTTTCTGTTTAAAATTGAAGATGGAGCTTTACTTTCAGGCTCAAAGTGGAAGGCGGCTTTATGTTTCTGTGAATACCCGTGACGATATCTCTTTACTTTAACGAACCCGGAGTTAGTCAGAGAAATAAACTAGGTGCATTGAAATGAATGGAGCTTTTTTAAACATCTCTGCCCCCTGGTGGAGACGAGCCTGAACACACCTGAAGTTGGGCCGAAATTGAGATCACGGTCCAGGAGGGGGATATGGAGGAGACATGACAAGTTTACAGACATCTGGGACCCAGGGTCACAGTTGCTGTGATTCCACAGGCCTGCGTCGGAATGCACATGTGATCGGGTGTGTGTGTGCGTGTGTGTGTGTGAGAGAGAGAGAGAGAGAGAGAGAAAGTAGGAAGGTGCAAATGTGATCCAGATGGCAGTAGGAATGTCTCATGTCATGGGCACCGAGGGGAATGTGCAGCATATTTCAGTGACCTACTCTCACGCCAATTTCATTTCCCAACAGAATCCTAGAAAGTAGCAGCAGCTGTCGGCCTTTTGGCCCTAGAACTCTTGCCCCCATGATGGCTGACCCTCTATCCCCACACCAACCCTACACGCCCCCCTGACTCTCCCTTCCCCCAATACACTGATACCATTAGCCTCTGCAAACCACATTCTTTCCTAAACATATTCGGTGAGAGAAAGCGGAAATTGCTGAAAAGACTCAGCAGGTCAGGCAGCATCTGTGGGGAGAGAAACAGAGTTGACATTTCGGGTCCAGTGACTCTTCCTCAGAATCCAGACCTCAGTCAGTTGACCTCTGCCATATCAGGTGGTGGAGAAATCCACCAGGTCATCACTCTCTGAAGAAGTCACTCCTTGTTTCAGTTCGGAATTGTTTCTTCCTTACACTGACACTGAGGCTTTTTCCTGACTTCCACGCACTCCCATCACTGCACCATCCCTCTCCGAGCTGAGCGCAGGTTATGGGTCCTCTCCGGTTCCCAGCAGATAGGGACCCAGTTGATCCAGCCTCTCTTCAGGACATGGCTAAGTGTTTTATTATTACATTGACCTTGTTTACAGGAGTAGCCACTGATACTGTGTAGCTGAGTGAAGTAGTCAGCAATGTGCACATTCCAACATAAGGCATGTCAGCAGGAATAGGCCATTTGGCCCATTGAGCCTGCCCCACCTTACAGGAAGATCAAGTTGTGGTGTCAGCTCCACTTCCCCAATCTTCCAATAACCCTTCACCCTCAAACGTCCACCGACTTCAGCCTTGAATCCGTTTAGTCACCAACCTCCACCACTCTTCTCAAGAAGAGAATTCCAGAGTCTGATCATCCACTGTCAGAAAGGAATTCTCCCCAGCTCTGTCTGAAAGAGGGAGGTCTTGTTCCAAACTGCCCCTTTCCTAGTCACCACCCTCCCTCTCAATCCAGACCCGTTGAGCTCTTCTACGTTTCAACAAGGTTCCCTCTCGATCTTATGAACCCTAGTCTATGTTGGTCCAACCAGCTCAACTTTGGCATAGCAAGATCCCACAGCAGTAGCCCATTCTTCTTTTTGGTTGAGGGGTTCAGTACTATCCAAAGCACAAGGACATATCTCTGAAACAGTGGCCATGGGATTTACTCGTGATCCCCTGAGGGGCGGCCTTGTTTGAGCGTCTGGTCTGAAAGACAGCACCTGTGACAGTGCAGCACCCCCTCAATCCCGCAGTGAACATTAAAAGGTGAACTCTGCGCAGTGCAGCGTTCATAGTGGGAGATCTGAGAGGAGACAGAACTTTTACAACTGAAGTAAAATAGCATCTGTCTGTCTGTGTAAACTGGTAAAATAATACATTGGGCAGGAGATTTAGTTATTAACAAATGACAAATTGACTTTTATGACATGAAGATTGAGTCCAGCAATAATGCTGCCTTTATGTAGAGCCCTGATGTAACCACATCTGGAGCACTGTATGCAGATTTAGTCTCCTCAGCTAAAGATAGACTTAGCTTTGAGAGGGTACAGTGAAGATTTATCAAAGTAATCCTGGGATGGAGGAAAGATCTGATGAATTGGGCCTGTATTCTGTGGAGTTTAGATAAATGAGAGATGCTGAAAATGTATTGCTGGAAAAGCACAGCAGGTCAGGCAGCATCCAAGGAGCAGGAGAATCGACGTTTCGGGCATGAGCCCTTCTTAGCTCCTGCCCGGAACGTCGATTCTCCTGCTCCTTGGATGCTGCCTGACCTGCTGCGC